>NC_080171.1:34872697-35145197 GCF_950295315.1 Erinaceus europaeus | reverse complement strand
CACATGGTGCAAAGCACAAGGACAGGTGTAAGGATCCCAGTTCAAGCCCCCGGCTCCCCACCTGCAGGGGAGTTGCTTCACAGGCGGTGAAGCAGGTCTGCAGGTGTCTTTCTCTCCCCCTCTTTGTTTTCCCCTCCTCTCTCTATTTCTCTCTGTCCTATCCAACAACAAACAACATCAACAATGGTAATAATAATAACCACAACAGGGCTACAACAACAAGGGCAACCAAAGGGGAAAAAATGGCCTCCAGGAGCGGTGGATTCATGGTGCAGGCACCGAGCCCAGCAATAACCCTGGAGGAAAAAAAAAAAAAAGATAAACTAGTCTGTGATGATCAAAGTCAGGATGCTGGTTATTTTTGTGTGTTTGGGTGTGGTTGGTGATTGGAGTGAATGTATTGAAGGGTGTTAGAGCCTGGTGATTAATATCTGCTTTTTTATTATTTTTTTAATTTTCAAGTTATATAGCTCCATTCAGCTTGTGAGACACCATTAAGTCTCACATTAACAATATGTGTAAACATCTTTTCATACATCATTCTTTAATAAAACAGTATCTTTGAAATTATTTATCATGGCATCAAATTTAATGTTAGTGCTTTCAACTAACTGGAAGACAATTGCTAAAGAAGATAAACATGTGCTGCAAATGAAGAGTAATACAGATTTAAGGAATCTACTCAGGCATCAAAGTTCGACATCCTCGAGGAAACACTCACGAAAGACATGTCTCTGATATCTGATTACCGTAAAAAATGGCGACTAATCCCTAGCACTGCAAAAACGGTATCATCTGTTTTCCATCTACACCATGCCTCGGCCTCACGTGAGCTTAATGTGCAGCTTGGCGGTACGAGAATCCGGCATGAAGCCCAGCCAGTCTATCTTGGCGTTACTCTCGATCGCACTCTGTCATTTCACAAACATCTCATAAAAACTGCAGCAAAGGTGGGCGCGAGGAATCACATCATTGCAAGACTGGCCAGCTCCTCATGGGGCGCGAGCGCTTCCACACTACGATCATCATCCCTGGCATTATGCTATTCCACTGCAGAATACTGTGCCCCAGTATGGTTCCATAGCCCCCATGACCACTTGGTCGATTCCAAATTATATTCCTCCATGAGGATAATTTCTGGAACCATCCGTTCCACCCCGGTTCCATGGCTGCCAGTCCTTAGCATCATCGCCCCGCCAGATATTCGTCGGGATGCGGCATCATCTAAGTTCATTTAACACGTCTACACTCAACTGGACCTGCCAATATAAGCAGATATCTTCGCCCACCCTGTCCAACGCTTGATGTCTCGTCACCCAATCTGGTCCCCTATGCCTACACTGAACTTCTCTGTTCCAGACTCTTGGAAACAGAGTTGGCAGTCAGATGAGGTAAAGAACAAACACCTCATCATAGACCCCTGCAAGCGTCAACCCGGCTTTGACCTAGCACGTTATGATTGGGCCCTCCTCAATCACTATTGAACAGGCCATGGCCGGTGCACAGCTATGTTCCATCGCTGGGGAGCCAGAGACGACCCGAACTGCCCCTGTGACTACAGACAGACTATGACCCACATAGTCAACGACTGCCACCTCTCCAGATTCAAAGGAGGTCTCGAAACTTTACATCAGGCTCAACCTGATGCTGTTGACTGGCTACAGAAGAAGGGCAAACGCTAGAAGAAGAAGAAGAAGAAGAAGAAGAAGAAGAAGAAGAAGAAGAAGAAGAAGAAGAAGAAGAAGAAGAAGAAGAAGAAGAAGAAGAAGAAGAAGAAGGAGAAGAAGAAGGAATCTACAAAATTACACTTACCATACTTCTATAATTCTTAAAGAGATGCACAAAAAGTTCATTGAATGGTTTTGTTTACTTAATTTTTGGAAGCCTTTCATTTGTTTTTATATACATAATGTTTATTTATTATTAATAGTTTGATACAAGATTATAACATACAATTCCACATCACACACACCACCAAAGTTTAGTATTCCCACCCTCTGACCTCCCAAAGATAACCACCATAGTACTCACAAGTATTAGTTTGCTTACTTTTTGTTTTGTTTGGATTTTTTTTTTGGCAAGTTAATGTAAATTAGACTTCTAGCGTCCACATGAATGAAATCATCTGGTCTTTCATCTCTTATTTTGCAAAACATAATCAACTTTGTTTTCATCCATTTTGTTCCTTTCATCCATTTTGTTCCAAAGGACACAATATCATCTTTTTTGATCACAGAGTAACATTCCATGGAATGTATCCCCATACATTGTTTAGTCAGTCATCTGATGATTGGTATTTAGGCTGCTTCCACTCTGGCTATTGTGAATAATGCCAGCTATGAACACAGGGGTACATATGTCTCTTCTAGTTAGTATCTAAGTGTCCACTGGATAAATACCTGACTGGTAATGTTAGGTTATAAAGTAATTCCATTTTTATTTGTTTAAGGACTCTCCGTATAGTCATCTTTTCCTAGTTTGTTGATATAAGCCATCCTCTCAGGTGTGAGATGGTATCTCAGTGTAGTTTTAATTTGCATTCCTCTAATGGCAAATGAAGTGGAGCCTTTCCTCATGTGTCTGTGAGACATGTGTATCTCTTCTTTAGAAAGCTGTCTTTTAGGCTGGGAGTATGGATCAACCTATCAACACTCATGTTCAGTGGGGAAGCAATTAGAGAAGCCAGATCTCCCACCCCATAATGATCCTGGGTCCATACTCCCAGAAGGATAAAGAGTAGGGAAGCTATCCACGGAGAGGACAGGATATGGAGTTCTGATGGTGGGAATTATGTGGAATTGTACCCATCTTATCCTATGGTCTTGTCAATACTTCCATTTTATAAATAAAAATAAAAAAAGAAACAAATAAATCTGTTTAGTTTTTGACCCACTTTTTTATTGAGTTATTTTTCCTTCTTTTATATATCTGTACCAATTCTGTAGATATTTGATATCAGTTGTTTGATATATGATATAAAAATATCTTCTCCATTCATTGTATTTCTTGATTAATTTTATGTAGTGTGCTTTTGATGTGTTGAAGCTTTTTGGTTTCATGCAATTCCAGTAATTTACTCTTGCTTTATTTTCTTATGCCCAAGGGGTTGAGTCTCCAAATACATCTTTGATGCAAAAGTCCTGCAAAGCTTCACCGTGTATTTATCAAAGACAGTGTTACTCTCTTCTCCCGACCCATACCAAATAGATACTGCATCTGCTGATCCCAACCTAATCAATGCAACCGGTACCACCTCAACATGTTTCACTTCAGGTAGTGTCCACAGATGACAGGCCTGCGCTTTCAACTGTTCACCTCCAGTACTTTGGTGAGACTGTTCTTAGCTCATAGGACTCCTTAATTCCATTTTAGGTGGGGCACTTCCTCACAAAGCCCCAGCACCTAGACATTGACCAGGGCTCAAGAAACAGAGCACATGTACACATGTGCACACGTGTCCATGAGTTAGTCGAAAATATTCGCCTCAAGGCAAAAGTACACAATAGTTTGCAGTGACCCAATAAGTATAGTAAGCAAGTACAAAGATAGTTTCTACTTAGACCTAGATACTCTCCTCACCTACTTCCTATTTCACTTCCATCAGTCATTCCAAGACTAACCTTGTCAGACAAAGTAAGGACTACAAAAGCTGAATAAGGGCAAGAGATTGGCATACTTAATGATGATGGCTCCTTTGATTACTAATCAGGCCACTTCATCTCCTGGGGCCCTCATCAGGGAATCCTGGATTCCCACACAGATAGGTTTCGACCTCTAACAAATCCCTTTCTCCACTGTCACTGGTCACCCCCATCAGGAACAACATAATGGACCCCTTTATTTGGCCCCTATAGAACATTGTCCTCCATGTAGATAAACAACAGTAGGGACTACCCCGTTCTCTGAAGGGAGGTGGAGCCAAAATCCTCTACTACTTAAGTAAGATGGTTCCAGAAATAGGTGCAGCCTAGAATGCTCCTAGCTATGATCACAGAATGCAAGCTCAAAATGCAAGCTTATAGAGATGCAGAGGCTAGCACAGAATATAGGCCCCAGATCAAATCAATGGGGTTTACAGTTAACAATGTTTATATTCTTTTCCCATATTTGGGAGCTATTTTCTTTCCTGATACAACTTTCTAGTCATTTTTCCAACTCTGATATCATCTCCCCAGACAATAACTTTTGTCCATGTGCATGTTAGCTGTTGGGATCAGGCAAAAATTAGTAAAGTCATGGACCCCTTGGAATATACCTAAAAGAAACCTACTAGCTTTTACCAAAATGGAGACCTCAAATTGCATCTGTTATATTCTTTCCTTTAGGTTCAAGATTATTAAACAATTTTTCTGCTTTATATCTAAACGTTTTTTCAGATACCAAGTTGTAGAAGCTACCATGACACCAACCTGACTCTTTTTTTAAAATTTTTTGTTGTTTTTGTTGTTGTTAGTGATCTAAAATTCTTTAAATAAATTTAATCTCTGGAGTACAACATAATCCAGAACATACAATATATTATTACTACATCTGATATAATTATACATATGAAAAATATTAAACTAAAAATTAATAATGAAATACAGTAATACTTGCTTAACAATGGGAATATATTTGATATTTGCACTATTTGATGACTTCAGCAATGAACAAATGTCAGAAAATGTAAACAAACAACTCTAGATTATATAGTTTACTACACACCTAGGCTATGTATAGTCCCATTATGCTGTATGCACTCCTTCACTGATCAAACTTCCATTATATGATATATGATTTCCAAATGAGGCAATTAACTGACATGAATTTCTAAACAGCTGCACAACTACACTCATTGACACAAAGGAAAATATGCAGAAAATAAGAAGAAATAAAATCTCATGAAAGAGACAAAAGCTGTAATAAAAAATAAAAAACTTAAAATTGAAAATATGCAATATTGTAAATGAACTATTAATTTTATATGATTACCAAGAAACTAAATGAAGTGTCAATGCAAAAGTTTTTTCCACGGGGCTGTTGCACCTAGCCCCATGCAAAAAGTTTTTTAACTTGGTGTTATACATTTGTTTGTTTTTGCTTTTATACCTTATGTTCTGGATGTTATATTTCAAAAACATCACCCAAACTAACGTCAAGAAACTTCTTCCTTGTGATTTTGACTAATTATTTTACAGTGTTAGTTCTTCTGTATAGTAAAGGAGATTTTAAAAAAGTCACATGACAACCTACAAACTAAGAAAACATTTGAAATATTTATATTTGATAAAAAATAATATTCCCAAATATATAAGAATTCAGGTCAGGAGATAGCTCACACAGTTGGACTCTCCTCTTACTATGCATCATGACTACCTGTGTTTTAGCCCAGATGCCACATGAAAACACCTTGGCACTAAGGGAAGCTTCTTAAATGATAGGCAATGTTATGACATCTCTCAAATTGTGTATGTGTGGAACCCTCACACTGCAAATAAGATTTTGAAGTAGAACAACTCATTCACAAGAAAACAAATAATTGGAAATTGTTCAAAGAAACTGTATAGGCTTTTTTTTTTCTTAAAGGAAGACATATAAATGACCAACAAGTCTATGAAAAATGCATGACATCACTTCTTCTAGCGTTTGCCCTTCTTCCATAGCCAGTCAACAGCAAAGCTGTCAGGAGCTGCTTGTTGCTGGCTTTGAAAGTGACTGGGATCCATGTGGATTCAGTCGGCTAGGAAGGATCGTCAGTTTCCCCACTGAATGGGTACTCATGGGATGCACCACGAGAAGGTAGATCCAATGCAACCCATGACATCACTAATTATCAAGGAAATACACAGCTGTTACAATGGCTTATTAAAAAGATAAAAAAAAAACCCTACACATCTTTACAAAGATTGGAGAAGATAGGAACCTTTTTACAGTACTGATAGGAGTAAAATTTGGTCTGAACATCATAGAAAACTATCAAATTTCAAAAAGGTTAAAACTAGAACTACCATGAAATCCATCAACTTCACTTCTGGGAATATAGTCAAAGGAAATGCTAATGTGTATACATTTCAAATAAGTGCATTTTATGATATAAGAATTACATTCTAAGAAAAAACATTTTTAGAAATACAATAACAAAAGCAATTAATGAACAGAAACCTTAAACAGAGGTAGATAGACAATGTAAGGGAAAAGAAGTATCTGTAGTATGAGGGAGTAAAATATATATATAAAAAAAAAAAGAAGCTGAGTTTTATGACTGTGTCAAGATGGCCACTTCTGAGGGAACAATACAGGTCCCTCAGTTTCTGGGCATTAGAACTGGTTTTCTTTATTAGATAGTGTTAAAGGATGTTGCCATTCCATGAAGACTAATGCTGGGGGGCACAAAGGGGGTCAGAAGGTTTTGTAATCTTCTGGAAAATTTACAGTGGATTTTGATTACCTGAGGCAAGCTGAAATTTCATGTTTCTCATAACCACAAGACATTGATAAGACCATATGTTCTGGCTAATTCTTCTATCAAAGAGAGTGAACAACAAAAGTTTCTACCTGATTAGTGCAGAATGCTATTAATAATAGGAGAAGTATTGCAGAAAAATTTTGGAAATGACAGACAGAAATCATTAGGGAAATCAAGTCTAGTCTAACATAAACCAAATAGTCATTATTCCTCTTATTTTAATGACAGCAAACATTTCAGAAACATATTTTTAAATGTTTTAATTTTTTATGAGTGAGATAGTGTGTTAGAGAGACAAGAGAATGAAAGAAACCAAATCAGCATCACTATAAGCAATGCATATATAGGACCAAGATTGCACCTAGGGTCTCAGACTTCCAAGTCTTATATTCTGTGAGTGAGAGTGTTCAACAGAAAATTGAGAAACCTTATACATGTATCAAAAACTCTACTTACTGTAAACCACAAATCCCCCAATAATTTTTTAAATGGTGAGACTAGTATCTCTTCTTATCTCTCTGAATGTCTTATAATATGAAAAGAGATAAGTAAATTATTATGCATCCATTCATAAAATGTTCTGTATAAATTAACATGATTACAGTAGAGATTGAAAATATAGTCACAAGCTACATAAAATAAAGACCAAGTATAATGTTGCATTCCTGCTATGATTGTAACAATATAAATATGCAGTACTTAAACAGCAAAAGTATAAAAAGATAAAACAGAAATGAAGTTGTGCTACTATAAGAGAATCAGGTCATTTGTTTATCTTCATTGCTAAATTTTCTTTAGTTTTGTCATTTCACATATATGATTTAAGAAGAAAAGTTTTTTCTTTTCTTGATGATGGGAAAGAAAGAAAAGAAAACAACCAAAAACAAACATTCAGAGAAAAATGCCTTAGAGAAAATATTTTTTCAAAAACATTTATATTGTCTTATCTCCATAGCTAAAGGAAAAGATAAGGGAATAGCAATATACTTCTAAATTATGCCTCTCCCACTGAGTTATAGTCTACTCTAAAAAGAATATCAAAACCAACATTGTCAGACAAAATACTTAGATAATCAGAAACATTCTCAGAACTCATTAACAAATAACCCATTCCAAATAAGTAAAGATTTTGCAACAGGGAAGGTTCTCATAAGTAAAATCCTATTCCAAGTTGGGCACATATAAGTCTTTGATATTGGGAAGGAATGTCTTATAATATCAAGGCAGGGATTTGTCTTAGACATAGAAGAAATTTTTGCAAAGGATTGGAAGTCACTAAAGAACTCTGATAGGCTCAAACTTTTATCTAAAGGATATTCATTGAATCTGCATTCTTGTCTAGCATAAAGAGAGAAATGGATGATGAAGAAAACATTTCATACATAAAATCCCTAAATAGTCCACAAAACTATTAATACTGAAAAATGAATTTAACAAAGCTATAGGATACAAAGCTCTATTGTGCTTATATGCACTAATAGAAAACTATCAGGTCAATTAAGAAAATAATATCATTTACAATCACACCAAAAAGAATCAAATAGCTATGATTAAACTTAACCAAGGAGGTAAGAGATCTTTACAGTGAGAAAAAAAGACACTGCTGACAGAAACTGAAGAAGACAAATAAATGGAAAGATACTCCATGCTGTATATTATAAGAATTATTATTGGCAAAAATGTTACCCAAGGCATTCTAGAAATTCAATCCAAATGAAGTGCAAGCTATATTTTGAAATAAACAGAGAAAATACTATAAAACTAATCCTAAAATTGGTGGGGAATGGGGCTGGATAGTGGCTCCCCTGCTTAAGCAAACACTTATCATGAACAGGACCTGGGTTCAAGCCTCCAGTCTCCCACCTGCTGGGGGGAACCTGCATGAGAGGTGGAGCAGAGCTACAGGTATCTCTCTGTCTCTCTCCCTATATTCCCCTACCCTCTCAATCTCTCCCTGCCTTTATCCAATAAATATTAAATAAAATCATTTTTAAAAGTGTAGAGAGGCACAAAAGGTCCTGAATATCCCACACCATCAATAAAGAATAAACTGGAGGCACCACCTTCTCTTATTTCAAATCAAGTTACAAAGCTATAGTAATCAAAGCACTAAGGTGTTTTAACACAATCCACATAGATCAAGGGAAGAGTATAGTAAGCCTAGAAATATATCATGTACATGGTAAAATGATATTAAATATAATATAAATAGTGAGAAATAAACCATCTCTTTGATACTCATTGCTGGGAAAACTGGCCTAAACAATTATGTAAGAAACAAAGTTCAGCTGCTTATTTGATGTCACTATGTAAGTTCAGAAATCCTTAGTTACTTTGTTTAGAAACATCTTTGTATAGCCACAGGCCCTTTGGAATATAACTAAAGCATGCCTACTAGGTATCTACAAAATGGAGGATCCCCAACTCTTCATCTGCACAATTCCAGCCTTTAGGTCCATGATTGTTCAACAATTTGTTTGGCTGTATGTTAACTCTCTTTTCAACCACCAAGTTCCAGATGCTGGCATGATGCCAACCAGACTTCTCTGGACAACCCAACCAATGTGTCCTGGAGCTCTGCTTCCCCAGAGCCCTTCCCCACTAGGGAAAGAGAGAGACAGGCTGGGAGTATGGATCAACCTGTCAATGCCCTTCAGCAGGGAAGCAATTACAGAAGCCAGACCTTCCACCTTCAGCATCCCACAATGACCTTGGGTCCATACTCCCAGAGGGTTAACAAACAGGAAAGCTACCAGGGGAGGGGAGGGGATACAGAGTTCTGGTGCTGGGTATTGTGTGAAGTTGTACCCCTCTTATCTTATGGTTCAGTCAATGTTTCCTTTTTATAAATAAAAAATTTAAAAAACAAAACATGGTTGTGGGAACTGTAGAGTTCCTAAAATCATGTAGTATAAAGACTACTGCACTTGATTCTGTTCTTCTGGCAGTTAGAGAGCAAAGAAATCTCTGTCATTTAAATTTGTCTGACGAATATTGTTGCTACTACAAATGAGAGAAGATACATGAACTTGCAAAAAAAAAAAAAGTAGTCAAACTGTCTCTAAGACTTTGTGAGAATTATGGTAGGTGCCAACAGAAGGAGAAAACTATTCCCCTGTAATTTTATAACCTTGTAATCCTTTATTAAATCACAAATATAAATGCTTTAAAAAGTTTTTATCATGAGTCCTCTTATCAGCAATTGTTAAAAATGTTTTATTTTCAAGAATACTTTAAACACATTTGTGCCATTTAAATTGTGAAAGTATGAACTTTATCAAAAGGACAAATTCATTTTGGGGAAATGTATTTCTTTTTTGTAATTTTTTTCTTTTAATGATTTTTTTCATCAGTGATTTAAGATTGATTTACAAAATTATAAGATAACAGGGGTATAATTCCACACCTTTCCCACCACAAGAGTTTTGTGTCCCCATTCCCTCCACTGGAAACTGCAGTCCTCCCAAAGTGAGAGATCATAGAAATGTATTCTAATATATTACCTCCCCCAGAGGAATAAAGAATGAAATAAGGAAGGAAGAGCAGAAAGAAGGATGATAGAAAGAATATAAAGAGGAAAAACAGTTAAGTCTAGAGCCAAATGATTTATTTTTAAGTCTTTTCTCCCCCCTCTTGGTTATTATTTATTTACAACTCTTCTTCTTCTTTTTTTCTTTTTTTTTTTTTTTTTTACAAACTATGAACTCTTCTGAGAGTCCTCTGTGCTGTAAACAACTTTAATAGATGCTTCTCTCTTTTTTTTCCTAGGGAGGTGTACATCAGAAGGGGTTTTGATACATCCGTATTAAGAATGAGGCTCGTTGGAAACCAGCACATCATTCTGACAGCTCAGAGCACAACATGATTATCATTTCTAAGAGTGTACCTGCTCAAATATAGATGACTTTCTCTTTAATAAGAAGAAGAGATAAGAATCCAGTTGACACACTGAGAGGCTGCTCTTACATCAAACTCATTTTTCTTTCCCCAATTCCTCTCTTCCTGTGCAAATTAAAACTCTAGTCTCCTGATTTGTCTTTAGAAATGAAATCTGGTCTATGGGTGATAGTATGGCTCTGTAAGGATTTCCTCTGTTTGACATCATTTGAAATAAACCTTTTAAAATGTTTTTTTTGATAATTTCCACCTCATTTAGTTAAATAATTTTGATGAGAAATATTTTACTCCATCATTTTTTCTAATGCAAGTATCCCTAAAATAAAGGCAAATTATGCCCAAGTTTCCTGTCAGAGGGAGAGTGATTCAGAAAGACCAATTGTATATACCATACTAACTTCCCTCTTCCCATTTAAGTAATCTTTATAAAATTTTGGGATTTGAGGTTGAGAATCTCGCTTCTGACCCCATTTTTAGTATCTCTTATCTAGAGGTTATCTGGGAAAGAGAGGACTTACTTTCTGAACAAAAACTCAACTATTTTTAAAAGCAATTTTTTTTAAAAAATTTTATTTATAAAAAGGAAACATTGACTAAACCATAGGATATGATGGGTACAACTTCACACATTTACCACCACCAGAACTCTGAATTCCCTCCCCTCCCCTAATAACTTTCCTATTCTTTAACCCTCTGGGAGTATGGACCCAAGATCATTGTGGGATGCAGAAGGTTGAGGGTCTGGCTTCTGTAATTGCTTCCCCACTGAACAGGTCAATCCATGCTTCCAGCCTGTCTCTCTCTTTCCCTAGTAGGGTGGGTCTCTGGGAAAGTGGAGCTCCAGGACACATTGGTGGGGTTGTCTGTCTAGGGAAGTCTGGTCGGCATCATGCCAGCATCTGGAACCTGGTGGTTGAAAAGAGAGTTAACATACAAAGCCAAACAAATTGTTGAACAATCATGGACCTAAAGGCTGGAATTGTGCAGATGAAGAGTTGGGGATCCTCCATTTTATAGATAGCTAGTAAGCATATTTTAGTTATATTCCAAAGGGCTGTGGCTATACTAGTTTTTGTTTGTTTGTTTGTTTGTTTGTTTTTTCCTTTTTCCCCCTGTGCTTGAAATCTGATAGGCTGGTGGATCCAATTTATTGTCTGGGGAGATGATGTCATGGTTGGAAAAAGAACCAGAAAGCTGGATCAGGGAAGAGAGTAGCTCCCTAATATGGGAAAGGGGTATAAATATTGTTGACTGTAAACCTCATTGATTTGATGTGATCTGGGGCCCATATTTAGCTTAGGTGCCTATGTGCCCTCTACATCCCTGTAGATCTGTTGGGACTATGTGTAAGCCTGATAGAGCTTAGGGAGACCCCAGTCCTTGGATGGAGGTCTGAGAAGATAACCTCTTGGTAAGTCTCTCTCAGCCGAGGTGAGCAAAAGGGGGGAAACTCAGACTTAGTTCTTTCCTTCTTGACTCTCAGGCCCACAGAAACCCCAGTTCTTCCCTCCATTAACTGCAGGCCACATGGCCACAGATTCACTTATTCAAAGTCACCTTCTGATCACAGAAGAACACTCCTTATCACACACTCCATCATACACCTGAGACCCCAGACAAGAGAAATTCCAAACTATATGGCCTTTTGATATCTATCTTCTCTCTGTCTAACCCTTCTGTTTTAACCCCTATGCTTCTCTCAAACACCACTGGATAATTAAGTTGCTTGCATCATGGAGAATAACTGTCATGTATCTCATCAATTCCTGTCATACCAGCTCCCTACCTTAGGGGCATGCCGACCATTAAGAAACCTGTAATTTCTGACATATTTCAGTAATAATTCCCTTCGTTTGTTTTTCTTTTTTTTAAATTTTTTATTTAAGAAAGTATTAATTAACAAAACCATAAGGTAGGAGGGGTATAACTCCACACAATTCCTACCACCCAATCTCCATAACACACCCCCTCCCATGATAGCTTTCCCATTCTCTATCCCTCTGGGAGCATGGACCCAGGGTCATTGAGGGTTGCAGAAGGTAGAAGGGTTGGCTTCTGTAATTGCTTCCCCGCTGAATATGGGTGTTGACTGGTTGGTCCATACTCCCAGTCTGCCTCTCTCTTTCCATAGTAGGGTGTGTCTCTGGGGAAGCTGAGATCCAGAACACATTGGTGGGATCTTCATCCAGTGAAGCCTGGCCAGCATACTGGAGGCATCTGGAACCTGGTGATTGAAAAGAGAGTTAACATACGAGGCCAAACAAATTGTTGAGCAATCATGGGCCCAAAGCTTGGAATAGTGGAGAGGAAGTGTTAGGGAGGTACTCACTGCAAACTCTAGTGTACTTCTGCTTTCAGGTATATATTTTGCAGTAGTTTATGGATACATGTGAACATAAGCTCTCTCTCACAGAAACTGGTGTATATCTAGGTTATGGGACTTTGTTAGAAAGTGAACCACCTGAGATGAAATTAGAGTGTACTATAAAAGGAAAGGTCTCACCCAAGTAATGAAGCTGAAGGGTTGTCATTCCACACGTGAAGTCTCTGGACACAGTCTGAGGTGAAGCATGTTGAGGTGGAAATCATTGCGTTGGTTAGGTTGTGATTGGCGGATGCAATATTATTTGGTATGGATTGGGAGAGGCATACGGGAAAGTGGGCCCTATCCAGGGGTTCCAGGACTGGGGGAAGTAGGGGCTCTATAGTGGAGATGTGAGGTTTCTGCTGTCTAAGGGTACAAAAAGACAATCGATAGTTAATGTTATCATCACATTATTTGGTAATTGGGTTAACGTTGAAAAGTCCTTTTGTTATGGTTTGCTGTACAGTATCCAGTATCTTGTATATAGCTGTGCTATTGGAAGCTTCTAATCTACTTGGTCTAGGCTGTTGAGAGAGTCTGCATATCAAATACACAGACTATATATTGAAAAGATTCAGTTTGTGTTTTGAAAAACTTCGAGACGTACAATAAATTTTCCCCTTCTCGTATTAATTAACTAGTGATTTATATGACTACATTTTACTAGGAGTGTACATAAACACCATTACCACCACCAAAAGACTGTGACCCACTCCCAACCCCTCTGTCCCAGGAAGCTGCATGTCTACCCCTCACCACAGGGTTTTTACTTTGGTGCCCTACTTACAATTTGATCAGGTCCTGCTTTTAGTTTCCCTTTCAGATCTTCTTACTCAACTTCTGTTGATGAGTGGAATCATCCCATACTCATCTTTATCTTTCTGACTTAGCTCACTTAACATAATTCCTTCTATCTCTGTCCAAGATGGGTCAGAGAAGGTGGGTTCATTGTTCTTGATAGCTGCATAGTATTCCATTGTGTATATATACCACGGCTTTCTCAGCCACTCATCTGTTGTTGGGCACCTGGGTTGCTTCCAGGTTTTAGCTATTTAGAATTGTGCTGCTATGAACATAGGAGTACATACCTCTTTTTGGTTGGGTGTTATGGAGTCCTTGGGGTATAACCCCAGGAGAGGAATTACTGGATCATATGGAAGGTCCATGCTAGCCTTCTGAGAGTTTTCCAGACTGTTCTCCACAGAGGCTGTACCAATTTACATTCCCACCAGCAATGTAAAAGGGTTCCTCTGTCCCCACATCCTCTCCAGCATTTGTTGCTGCTGTCCTTTTTGATGTATGCCATTCTTACAGGAGTGAGGTGGTATCTTAGTGTTGTCTTAATTTGCATTTCTCTGACAATCAGTGACCTAGAGCAGTTTTTCATATATTTGTTAGTCTTTTGGATCTCCTCTGTAGTGAATGTTTTGTTCATATCCTCTGCCCATTTTTGGATGGGGTCATTTGCTTTTTTGGTGCTAAGTTTGCTGAGCTCTTTATATATTTTGGTGATTAGTTTCTTGTCTGATGTATGGTATGTGAAAATCTTCTCCCATTCTGTGAGGGGTCTCTCTGTTTGTTTAATAGTTTCTTTGGATGCGCAGAAGCTTTTCAATTTGATGTAGTCCCATTGGTTTGTTTCTGCTTTAGTCTTCCTTGCAATTGGGTTTGATTCATCAAAGATGTCCTTGAGGTATATGTGGGAAAGTGTTTTACCAATGTTTTCCTCTAAGTATTTGATTGTTTCTGGTCTGACATCTAGGTCTTTGATCCATTTGGAGTTGATTTTTGTTTCTGGTGAGATAAAGTGGTTCAATTTCATTCTTCTGCATGTTACAACCCAGTTTTCCCAGCACCATTTATTGAAGAGAGCCTCCTTTTTCCACTTAATCCTTTGGGCCCCCTTATCAAAGATTAGATGTTGGTGTTGGGATTTATTTCTGGGCTTTCATTCTGTTCCACTGATCTGTGTGCCTATTTTTGTTCCAGTATCATGATGTTTTGATGATGATGGCTTTATAATATAGTTTAAGGTTGGGAGTGTGATGCCTCCATTTCTGTTTCTTTTCCTCAAGATGGTTTTGGCAATTCTAGGTGTTTTCAGGTTACAGATAAATGACTGTACTGTTTGTTCTATTCTCTTAAAGAAGCTTGGTGGAACTTTGATGGGTATTGCATTAAATTTGTATATGGCTCTGGGGAGAATATTCATTTTGATGATATTTATTCTTCCAATCCATGAGCATGGGATATCTGTCCATTTCTTGGTATCAGTTTCTATTTCCTTGAGTAGCGACTCATAGTTTTCAGCATACAAGTCTTTCACTTCTTTGGTCAACTTTATTCCTAGGTATTTGATTGATTTTGCTGAAACAGTAAATGGGAGTGATTTCTGGATGTCTTCTTCTTCAGATTTAGTGTTTAAATAAAGAAATGCCACTGATTTTTGTACACTGATTTTGATGCCTGATACCTTGCTATATTGCCTAATAACTTCCAGTAGTTTTCTGCTGGATTCTTTAGGTCTTTCTATGTATGCTATCATATCATCTGAAAATAGTGAGAGCTTGACTTCTTCCCTTCCAATCTGTATCCCTTTGAATTCTTTCTCTTGCCTGATTGCTATGGCAAGAACTTCCAATACTATGTTGAAGAGTAACGGTGACAGTGGACAGCCCTGTCTAGTCCCCGATCTAAGGGGGAATGCTTTCAGCTTCTGTCCATTGAGTATGATGTTGGCTGTAGGTTTGCTATATATAGACTCCACTATCTTGAGGAATTTCCCATCTATTCCCATTTTTTGTAGAGTTTTGAGCATGAACGGGTGTTAGATTTTGTCAAAGGCTTTCTCGGCATCTATTGAAATAATCATTTGGTTTTTGGCTTTGCTTTTATTGATGTGGTGAATGACATTGATTGACTTACGGATGTTGAACCAGCCTTGCATTCCTGGGATGAATCCCACTTGGTCGTGATGAACAATCTTTTTGATATGTTGCTGTATCCGGTTGGCCAAGATCTTGTTTAATATTTTGGCATCAATGTTTCATCAGAGATATTGGTCTGTAGTTTTCCTTTTTTGTTCTGTCCCTATCACCTTTTGGTATCAGGGTTATGTTGGCTTCATAGAAAGTGGAAGGGAGTATTCCTGTTTCTTCAATCTTATGGAATAGCTTAAGAAGTATGGGTATTAACTCTTTCCTGAAAGTTTTGTAGAATTCATTTGTGAAGCCATCTGGTCCAGGACTTTTGTTGTTGGGGAGATTCTTAATAACGTTTTCAATTTCTTTGTCTGTGATTGGTGCATTTAGATTTTGTAGTTCTTCTTGGTTCAGTTTTGGAAGGACATATGTTTCTAGGAATTGTTCCATTTCTTCCAGATTCTCTAGCTTGGTTGTTTATAGAAGTTTCGCAAGATTCTCTGGATTTCTGTGGTTTCAGTTGTGATATCTCCTCCATCGTTTACAATTCTATTAATTTGAGTCTTCTCTCTTTTTTGTTTGGTGAGTCTGGCTAGGGGGTTGTCAATTTTGTTTAATCTTTCAAAGAACCAACATTTGGCTTCATTGATCTTTTGTATGGTTCTTTTATTTTCGATGTTGTTTATTTCTGCTCGAACTTTAGTGATTTCTGTCCTTCTGGTTGCTTTAGGGTTCCTTTGTTTCTCTTCCTCTAAGTCGTTGAGGTGTGCAGTAAGGTCGTTCATTTGAGCTTCTTCTTGGTGTTTAATATGTGATTGTATGGCTATAAGTTTCCCTCTCAGTACTGCTTTAGCTGTGTCCCAAATGTTTTGATAGGTTGTGTCTTCATTTTCATTAGTTTCCTGGAACATTTGAATTTCCTGCTTGAGTGAGTCTCTGACCCAGTGGTTCTGAAGGTGCATGTAGTTTAGTTTCCAAATTCTGTGTCTTTTAATAATTTTCTGTTTGTTGTTAAATGTTAGTTTTACTCCACTGTGGTCTGAGAAGATACTTGGGATGATTTCAATGCTCTTGAATTCATTGATGCTGTCTTTGTGGCCTAACTTGTGGTCTATCCTTGAGTATGTGTTATGTGGATTTGAAAAGAAGGTGTATTCCAGTTTTTTGGGGTGGAGGAGTCTGAAAATGTCCAAGAGGTCTAGTCCGTCGATCTCTTCATTCAATTCTCTTGTATCTTTATTGGTTCTCTGCTTTGTTGATCTGTCTAAGTGTGAGAGTGGGGTATTGAAGTCTCCCACTATTATTGTATTACTATTGATGTATTTTTGAAATTCTTTCAGTAGGTGTTTAATGTTCGTTTGTTTTTCTATTTAACTCACGTCCACCTTGCTAATAAATGAGTTCTGAGCATGCTGGAGAGCTCCCTGGTGTCTTTTACTTCATGTCACCCCTGTCGTGAGCGAGAAACAACCAGTCCGTTACCTTTCCCCTGGAGATCACCCCGCCAGAGACCCGACATAGATCTGAGCTCACATTCCGAGGTCATGAGTAGGAACATTCCAAGCTGCCCCAATATCGACCCATCTTCCTCAGGTGTAGCGCAGAGTATGTTGTCCATCCTCTATTCAGAGGATTGGACATTCTCTACCATAGTTGATTCAAATTGAGGGCAAGGTCATATGGGGGCCCACAAAGGGGTCTGTTGTGTTGTTCCTGATAGAGATCACCACTAACAATGGAGAGAGGGATTTATTTGAGGTCTAGGCCCATCATGTCTCTTTGGGAATCTCAGGACTCCCTGATTAGGGCCTCAGCTGATGGGTGGCCTGATAGTGACTAAAGAATCATGATAAAGTATGCCAGTCTCTTGCCCTTATTCAACTAAAAATAGACTGTTTTAAAAATAGTTTTAGTAAATAAATATTTTTAAATGTTGGGCAAGTCAGAAATGGTTTGGTTTCCTCTTTGAAATAAGAGGACACCTATACTTTGTGCAGCAATTTGTCCATTAACATCAGAAAATCTCTCTCTCTCTCTCTCTCTCTCTCTCTCTCACACACACACACACACACACACACACACACGGAACAGGAAGTTTCATCTGGCTTATGTTTTTGAATCAATATAAGGTCTCCTCTCATTCACTGACCCTAGATAGTTTTCATTTGCTTCAGTAATGATGCTACAAAAGGAATTAATTATCTCTCTCCTAGCTGACTTAAAATTGTTGATGAGTTCTGGAATCTAGAAATAAGGCTAATATTCAAGTATTGAACTGTGATATATTTTCAATGTGTAGATTATACCATTATATATTAAAAAGTTTTCTACCTCCTCTGAGTGAAGCTCTGATGAAAATGTACATGTGAAGACCCCATACTCTTTCAGAAATATAAGTGAATTTTAGCAATTTACTCATACAAGTAGCAATTCTGGTAAAATTCAAAAGGCTGGTCTCATCAGACTTTTATTTTTGTACAAGGTTAAATAGTATATGATTAAAGTACAATGTTGGTATGTGATGCTACTAGAATATATTCAAAAACCACTTTATAATGTAGGTATTATAGATACTATTCACAGTTTTCAATAAAATTTAAGTGACTGTTTAACAGAGAACAAGATGGGCACCATGTCCATCAGCAATAATCATAGGTATCCTTGGTACCCCAGAGTGTATAAGGCAGTTTTTAGATTATAGTTTTAATTAAGTCATTATTTTGCTCTGAGAAACATGCAACTTCTCTCTGGATTATGTGATAAAGGTGAATGATTAAAACAAAGATTCATTCAGTAAAATGAAGAATGGATTCATGATTGACAGGAAGAGAATTCATATGCTTTAGAGACAAACAGAAAAGTACTAAGATAGTCTTAAACATTAATTTTTTTTCAATGTATCTTTCCACTATTTAAACAAAGCAGGTATTCTCCTTTAAAGAATATTTTACATTGTACTTATTTAATGCTGTTATGGTTCTATGACATTCCCATAGGTTATTTTACTGGACCTTCTGTGATAGACTTAATAATGCTCTTCACTGAAGATGTCTACACCCTAATCACCAACACCAGAGAATATGTTACCTGGCAAAATACACTTTGCATATGAGATCAATCATCTTGAATTGGAAAAATGATAGGGTATTATTTGGTGAGCCCAACACAATCATAATAGTCATGACAGAGATGGAGAAGGTGTTATTAGGAAAAAAAAAATGGGACATAAGGTGAAGATCTTGAAATAATATGCTGCTGGTACTGAAATGAGAAAGGAACCCTGATCAGTAATCCAAATGTCCTCTAGAAGCTGGACAAGCAATAGACCCTCCCCCTGAATCTCCAGATCTTCAGCTTTCCCTGTGCATTGATTTTTAGCTCAGTTAGACCAATATTGCATGTCTGGCCTATAGGAAGGTGAGAAAACAACTTCATTCATTTTTATTTTTGTAGTCACTGAGAGTATAGTGATTTATTACAGCAGCAAAAAGATTCTGAAATTTGAAAATGTGAACCATTATCTCCAATTTATATGCACACCATGATTTTTCCACAATTATATAGCTTTATGATAAAGTTGGGAATAGAGCGAAGGTTTTATGACCTCAAACTCAGTGCTTTTATTCTATTA
Source organism: Erinaceus europaeus (assembly GCF_950295315.1). Lineage (NCBI taxonomy): Eukaryota > Metazoa > Chordata > Mammalia > Eulipotyphla > Erinaceidae > Erinaceus > Erinaceus europaeus. The sequence continues at coordinate 35,125,938 of NC_080171.1, read as the reverse complement.
AAATGTATGTCAATCATTTTGCAATATTTACCTGGCAGTTCTGTATTAGTTTCTGATTGTAGGTATAATGAATTTCCAAATTTTACAGTGGCTATGACCTTTCCTCCATTAAAACAACAAAACAGTATCTTCAAATTCTTCAAATCTCTCTTTTTAAGTGACTCCTGTACTACTTTCAGTAGTAGTTGTAGTCATCATCTCATCTTCCTTCTTGAGTTTGACTCTGTAGCTTTTTTAATATAAGATACATTAAGCCCATAAAAATAAAAACTCATGACTATGTCTCCATTGAGATTATTAAATAATCATATTATTTTCACTATGTGAGGGGTATATTCAAAAGTTCTAGATTATTCAGTAATCATATAACTTTTCACCATGTAAGGAATATATTCACAGATTCTGGAGACTAAAGTACGGACATCTTGGGGGTGGCATTGTTCTACCAAGGTCTCCTAAACATAATATTATATTACGATTAATAGAAACAGAGCAGAATAGGAAAACTGACTTGTGCCTTTAAAAACATCCCTCAGACTCTGAATAAAGCACAATGGAGAGGGTAGGAAAAGTAAATGGAAGCATTTGGCAAGATTGGTGAGAAGCTCTCTGTCTTAATTCCTTTTTTTAGCAGACTTGAAAAAGAATGAATGATAATACCATTTTCAAAATTGAGGAAAAAAATTATGGGAGTATCATGCTCTGGTTTAGATGGGGCCAGAAAAAATTTTTAAAAAAATGTTTTTAAACATGAAAAAAAAAAAAGAGATTTCTCTTAGGCATCCAAGTGGAAATGCCAAACCAAGTAGCTGGGCACATGAATCGTAGTTGAAGGTTGTGGGCAGGGGTGAAAATGGAGCAATTTGGAAATCTGATTAGTATTTAAGTCTATGAGTTATAAGGAAGACTACAGCTAGTGAAATGAGAAGAGGGGATAAAAAAAACCAGAGAATGTGTAGTTAGGAAGATAATGTGGTATTACAAAAGGAAAGATAATAAACAACTTCACATGCCTCTGATAGTACACTAAAGATTTTACACTTCATACAAATCCTGGGTTCTGACTTCAAACTATGTCAGTTCTAATTTCAAAGTATGTTTAAATCTGATGACATTCTGATCCTCCACCCCCATCTTCTACAATTACCGGACAATTGAACCTGTTTTATTCAGCTTTTGAGCTAGAAATCGCTTTTCTACACCAATTTGCATAGTTTACTATATTATTTTACTTGATAAAGCCAATGTCAGCATTACTGTGTTAATTGGACTGTCCTCAGCTATAAAATAGTTCTAGCCCACTGGTATCTTAAGCATATTTATATTCAAACATCACATTGTCCACTCTATTTCTGACATGAAGATCTTTAGGTTGAGTTTAACAAGGAGCATCACATAGTTGACGAGCCTTAGACAATATAAGCATATCAGATGTAAACCAGGTAAATCTAAAGACCCATCCTTTTATTGTAGTTTTGGAGAATTAACAATCTGTGTAATAAAAACTTTTTCCTGTAATGGAAAAGATGAATTAATGCACTTTGCACACCTACTACTGTAGAAAATAATTCCTTTTAAAAACTCTTTTCTCTTGAAAACAGAATTTTTATTTTTCCTAATCTTTCTTACTATCCATCTCTCTTTTTTTTTTCCTCCTTCTCCTCCCTCCTCTCTCCCATCCTCTCCCCCCTCCTCCTCCTCTTCTTTTATAGTTGGTGCCATGCATATACATGATTTTACTACTTTGAATCATTTAAAATTTTTATTTTAAATAGTTTTTTTCTTTTTATTGGATGGAACAGAGAGAAGTTGGGAGGGGGAGACAGAGATGGAGAGAGACACCTGCTTCACTGCTTGTGAAGTGATTCCTCCTGTAGATGGGGATCCCGGGAATCTCAAGGATTAGGTCCTTCAGATTCATACTATGTGCTGTGTTAAACACAGTGTGCCACCACCTGGCCCCCTGAATCATATTTTTATTCAGATTGATGGAGGGAAAAACCATGGAACTGGAACTTCCTCCCATGCCAATGCACCTCCCAGGTTATGCTAGGCCTCAAACTCTTGAGCCAAGCTCATGGAAACATATGTACCCTACCTAGTGACCATTTTCTCCAGATCAAAACAGCAAATGTCATATTTGTGTGTGCTATATGACACTTGCACTGAATAATACACATGGCTGCCACATTTGAATAGAAACAACGGAAAAGTAATTTGTGTGAAACTGAATTATAAGACTCTCTTGAGATTTATAATCCAATAGATCCAACAATAAAGACCATAAAATGTCTGTATTAATATGAATACTGTAGCAGCTGGGTAGTGGCATACCTGGTAAAGCATATAGAATACCATGCACAAAGACCCAAGTTCAAGCCATTGGTTCCCCACCTACAGGGAAGAAGCTAAATGAGTAGTGAATAGTGTTGCAGGGGGGTCTTTCTCCCTCTCCTTCATTTCCTCTTCCCTCTCAATTTGTTTCTGTTGCTATCTAAAATAAATAAATACATTATATGGATGCTATATGAAGTCTCCTACAGGTCCTCGTAGTAGAATCATAGCACACACATCTAGGATCTTCAGGTAAGTCCATGACTTCTTCTGAGGATACTAATCTGTTTTTGAGAGACAGATGGTTTATTTGTTAGTTATCCATCATAGGGAATGAAATGTCTACATGAAGAAATTGAAGTGATAATAAAATTAGAACGTCTCATCAAGAATGGTATTATCTGACCCTTTTGGGAGTAAGACTGGTTATTTGGAGTAGCAACTTACCAGAGTTGAAATGGTATATATAATAGCAGACATCATAATGTTTAAGAAGCAAAAGGCAGTGGCATGAGCAAATGATCTGGATTCCTTTGAAAATTTCTTATGTTGTTTTGTTTTCTAACTCTTATCTATATTCTCATAGTAGGTCCTCATGGCAAAATGATTGAAAAGTAAATACACAAAGCCTACTTTAGAGATGGCTTTGCATGATTCTTCAGCCTCTCAGTTTGGGCAGTAAAGAATAGTGGTGATAACATCCCCAAATGATTAGTATAGTTGACTTTGGCTTTGGTTGAAAGGAGACATACATAGAAATTGTAGGGAGCTGGGCAGTAGCTCACCGAGTTAAGGGTTAATCTACATAGTGCAAAACATCAGAACCTGAGCAAAGATCCCTATTCCAGCCTGAGCTCCCCATCTGCAGGGGGCTCGCATTGCAAGTGGTGAAGCAGGTCTGCAGGTGTCTTTCTCTCCACCTCTCTGTTTTCTCTTCTTCTCTCAATTTCTCTCTGTCCTATTCAACAACAACAGCAGCAACAACAGCAATGGAAAAAAGATGGCTACCAGGAACAGTAGATTCATGTGCAGGCACCAAACCCCAGTGATAACCCTGGAAGCAAAGGGAAAATTAAAAACAAAAAAGAAGGAAGGGAAGAAATTACATTGAATGACAGATTGATGCTATTAACTTGAGTAACCAGGATCTTCAAAAGAACAGGACTGAAAAATGATGACAAGAATGTCTCAGGAAGGTTTGTTTAAGTGGACCTTTTGATACGAACACTACACATGAAAATATTTGTATATCATTATACAATATGGTGAATATCATATTATACAATGGTGGGTATATATATATTTTTTAAGTTTTTATTTAAGAAAGGATTAATGAACAAAAACATAAGGTAGGAGGGGTAGGTGGGTATATTTTGAAGGCATTTCTGAATAACTAAAATAACTTGTTCTCTGCACATCAGCTATTCTCCTCAGTTTATCTAGTGGACTCCTGTGTAAATTGACTGTAGCCTAAGAATGTACATTATATAGAGATACTATATGTGAAATTCTCTTTACTAAAGCTGTTCTAGCTACCTTTGCTGAGTGCTTAATCATTCCCAGATGGAGGCTAATGTTAAATCTTCAATAAGCTATAAGATTTATTTCAATGGACTACTTCCCTCATGAAGTTTTACTGATTTATCCATACTAAAATAAGTGATTCCATAAAAATGAAAGTAAAATATGTATTATCTTAATTAGTTCTGATTACTTGTCAGTTCCCTGGACTGACAAAAAGCACTGATTCAATGTTCATAGGGAACACTGATGAAACTTAATATACAGTGGTAAAATTCTTATTTAGGACTGATTATTAATCTATCATAATGGTTATGCAAAAGGCCTCAACATCGCAGGTTCAATCACAGGCATCACACTATAAGCCAGACCTGAGCAATGATAAAGTTTAAAATAAATAAAATTAAGAACTATTAATTATTTGTGTAAATTATTATGTTATTTATTAAATTATTATTATTATTTATTATTTGTGTGAATAAAGGGATATCCATAGCACTTTGCTGTATTTAATCATTGTTGAGCACTGTTGACTCAACTGCAAAGAGACATAGTTGTATATATATTGAACTCTGAACTTTACAGCTAGGTGCTTTTAAATTTTGTAATGTACTGGAATCCACATTTACTCTAAATACAGTCTGAAATATTTCCACAATAACCACTGAGCATATATATACATGAGAAACTTTACATATATATGTGTATATATATATATATATATATATATATATATATATATATATGAATACTTTATGTTTTGAGTATGTGAATAGTTAACTTTATATAATCCAACAATACTATTTCCACAGTGACAGTAGCACCACAAAGTTAGATAAATCTCACTGACTTATATGTATTATACCACTCAGAACATAAGATATCTTGATTTACGCTATTCCAATATATGTAAAGAAATCATATAGCATTTCTAATTTTCACTTCTTTCATTACTGAGGTTGACATCAAATTAAAAAAAATATTTTGCATAATTTAACCACATTCCAGGGTCTTTGAATTACTTCTGTAGTTTTTATCATATGCATTTATTTTTTAAACTATATATAGAGATAAAATTAGCCATTTATATTTGTTTTTGCAAGCAACTAATTCAAAAATTTTGTTTTTAAAGAATTATGCTGCTTTCTTGGTATTTCTCCTTTTTTTCTCAAATCTGTGACACTTTCTCCTCTACTGATTTAGAAAATGTTACTTTGAATTTAACTGGTAGGTAACTTTAAATTCAATTATTTACTAGAATCCACCCTTCCTCTAAATATGATCTGAAATATTTTCACAGTAACTACTAACCTTATCAAGAACTTTAATATAATTTCATTTCCCTTACAGAATGATTGAGGATTCTCATATTGATGGAGAAAGCTACTGCTCATCAATATCATTGAATCATGTTAACATCCATTATTTAAGATGACAAAGATGTACATTATATGTTATCAGAAAAAAAAATAAAAGAAAAAGAAAAAAAAATCACAGCAAAAAAGTCATTTTTGAGTTATAATGCATTCTGAACTAATTATGAAAAAAACTAGTGTTTTGATAAACACATACACACAGCAAAAACATTTTCTGAAGTCTATGTTTTCCATTAATAACGTGCATGAATTCCATGACATTCTTTGTAGATTATAAATACTTCTGTTTATTTTTAGAGGTCTGGGGCTTCATTCATTCTCAAATGTGGTAATGTGGTGTTCTAGGGTAGGTGTTAAAATTTAGCTGAGGTGCTCTAAAGACATTTGACCTCTGGTTGACCCTATGGTCTCATTTATAATTGGCATTTCTGTTGAAATACTGTTTGGAGTATGATGATGTAACTGCACCCCAAATTCCAAGCAGAGTATGAAAGATATTGGTGCCTGAACCCAGCTACCAGAAATTTATCAGTGTCTTGGTAACCCTTCCAATCTGAAGAGTGAAAGCAGTTTATGTAATCTAGTAACTATTCAGAATGGCAACTTGAGATGTAAGATCTTAAACAATGCTAAGTCTACCTTTATGCAAAATTGGTTACTCTGTAACCACAGGTTTTAAGAGTCTTTATTGTATCTCTTTGCATCAATATTATACATCCTTAACTTTAAATCTGAAAAGAAACTTGAAGAAGAGCAGGCAATGTCACATCTGATTGAGCTCACATATTATAAAACTCAAGGATCTTGGTTCAAGCCCCAGGGCCTTATCTGCAGGAGAAAATCTTCACGAGCCATGAAGCTGTGCTGCAGGACTATCTATCATCTATCTATCTATCTATCTATCTATCTATCTATCATCTATCATCTATCTATCTATCATCTATCTCTTCCTTCCCCTTGATTTTTCTGTCTCTAATAAATAATAAAAATGAAAAATGGATATTAAAAAGTTAAAAGAAACAAGAAAACTTTGGGCTTCCTGGCAATTAGCATGTCATCACATGGATTTTAAATTTTCTTGAAAAATCTGTTTTAAGTATTTTACTGTAAATTAAGTTGTGAAGCAAAAATAGATATTGTACCTACAATTACTACAATTAGTTTTTACCAACTGCCTTATTTATTACTATTATTTTTCAAAATGCAGATACACATACAAGAAGCTGGATGAATTCACACAGTCCAAACTGATCTTTAAGAAGTCTTGGATTGGCCCAGAGTCTTCGAATCAAATCTCATATACTGAATTATCAACATATGCATGGAAATAAAGCTTACCAGAACCTTTTTTTTTTTTTTGTTAGTTTACCCTCTCTCAGTTTCACCACTCTAAGTCAACTTACTCAGACAAAAGAGATAGAAAGAGAGAAGTAAACCACAGCAATGAAGTTTCACAAAACACCTTGAAATAGTAGGCAGGATTCCAGGTAGGTTATCTAGTAGATCACTCAACAGCAAATCTCCACATATTTCTAGCGCCCTTTCTCTGGAGAACTGACTAAAAGCTGGAAGACAGAGGTAGTAAACTGCCAATAACTCTAGACTACTTTTCTACTATTAATTTTAAATTCTACATGGTTTTTCTTCCCCTTCTCCTGATTCTTGTTCTTCTTTAATCATCTCTGGCTTAGGGTGGTGTGGGAGACTGAACCTGGCTGGGACTTTGGAGCCTCAGGCATCAGAGTCTCTTTGCATATCAATTATACTATCTCTCCTACCTAGTCAAATTCTTAATTCATTTTGAGTGTTTCAAGCAGTTGAGAACTATTCTGAAAGTAACCTTCTGAGAGGACTGGAAATTATGATTAAAAAACCACTTTTGAGATGATAAAGAATGAAGACTAATCCTGAATCTAGTGGGAAGGGTGTTAAAGGGAATAAAACCAGAATTTATATGCTGCACAAAATTGCCAGCATGATTTTTTACATTGAATACTTCTAGTCTTTCGCAGACCAGGGCATGCTATCCATCTTCCTATGGTTAAAGAAGACTCATGTCATTCACACGCTATCCAGCTTCCTATGGTTAAAGAAGACTCATGTCATTCTGGATGGGTCTTGCTATAAAACATAATTCCAATTATTTTATAAAAATTTAATAGCAAGATCACAAAGTGAAGCAGCTTTGAAAATGTTTGACCACAATTTCATCAGCAACTGAATTCACTTGAGTATGATGAAAATTTACTATTAACTTTTACAGACAAATTTGCAACCTTATTCTAACTGTAATATTGAAAGTTTTCCTGAAGTTAGTCCTACATGGATTCTGCCTTGCTTAGTATCATCCAGCCTTCCTGAGGTTATCTTCACCACTTTGTTCCACTTTCTGCTTTAACAGACCAATAAACTCAAAACTACCTGCATCACAGATACTTTGAATTTCTCTGACATTACAAATTTTTGCATTACCAATTGAGATAGAAATAAAAAAGTTAGACAGCATTTATGTGATCTGTTTCATTCCTGTGTAATTATTCATGTCTGCTATGTCTTGCATGAATTCACTTTTATCTTCTAAATAATTGTACTGCTCTTTTAAAATCACTTGGAATTGGGAATCCATACTAAAATAAATATAGCAATACATGGGATATATATATATATATATATATATATATATATATATATGCAAAAGTATGACACTATATAATTTCATATGAACATATAAGCATGAATAATTAAATATTTAAGACTCAAATAAAATTCAAATCTGACATCTAATAATCATAAGCAGATATTAAATTTCATCAAACCTAAATTAAATATTTAAGTTCCTAGTAGAACACTGGTCTCTCTCAAATTCTCAGTAGTAGGATCTTATGGAAAATACAGTTTTAGAGCATTACTATCATTGTTAAATGATCTATTAAATGACTCTCTTCTAGACCATTGAAATATGTTCTGAATAGTTACTGAATAAATTACATCTTCTTTAGGAAACAGTAGATAATGGCAGGGACACTGTCAACAAAGCATTCCAAATAGTAATATAACAACGGTGGTTTAGAAAGTAATTGAATAGAAATGAAAAGAAAGGAGAAAGGAGGATATAAAGGGAAGATGGGGAGAGAGGAAGTTGAGAAGACAGGAAGGAGGAAAGGAGAGGAGATAAAAAGGAAAGAACAGAAAATTTTCTGCATCAGGACCTTTCTCAGATATAGTGCTTTATTCAGTTTTAATGACTAACACAGGGACTAAGCTTGTTTGGATCCAGATAAAATACTTCCTTTTTGTGATATTCAGTAAACATCTTTAAAGTAACTTAGCTGTCTGTCCTATTGACTTTCAACTTGTTAGACTGTGACTATGAAACCATGTCACCATTTTTCTAGGAAAAAAAGAAAACAGCAACAGAATAGTAAATTCTCCTTGCTGGGTTATGTCTATGATTATGTGACAGGAAATGATCCAATATCCCTACTTTCAGAACATTAAGATCACCCATAGGTACAGTAAAAAAAAAAAAAAAAAAACCACACTCCTTATAGTCATAAAGACATGACATAAACTTGTTTATCTAATCGTGCATGGCATTTCTCTGTAAGAGCATGACTGTAAAATTAATACTGAACAGTATTATGTATGGAAGTCTAATGTGATTTTTTTTATAATTTGTGAAGAATTAACTGTAAGAAATGAACTGGATAACTTTTGTTTCAAGGTTACCCTGGTAAGCACAGTCTGAGCCTCCAAGTGTAAAAGCAAACAATTTTCCCCTATCTGGATGCTGTGATGGATTGCTTTTATCTAAGCTTTTTAACTTGTATAATTATTCAATAATTTTAATACACTTGAAGGGGCTATTTGCAGAACTTGAAACAAGGGTAATGAATATTAACTTAAAAAGAGTTCAATTCTACTACATGTTCTGTGTGGTATCTGCTATAAACAATGGAGAGTATCCCTAGAGAAAATACAGTATTTTAGAAACTATTGATTTTTAAAATCTTTTTATTTGAGAGATAATGGTGTATAGGATAGTCATTGACACATAGGTACAGTTTCTCCCTAAGAAAGGTGTCTGCAAATCACTCCCACCACCAAGTCCCTCTTCACCAAAGTCTGCTGAGAATCTAATGTCCCTACTGAATGACTCCCTAGTGAGAATCTTTAACTTTTCTGTACTAAACCCCACCCAGTCCAAGGTTCACCAGATGATTCTCTTTCCTTTTCTTGTTTCATAAATGCCACTAAAAGTGAGATGACCTGCTATTCATCCTTCTCCTTCTGGCTTATCTCACTTAAAATAATTTCTTCAAGTTCCATCCAAGATTTGGAAAAATGATAACATTTCATCTCATCATACAGCTAAGAAATATTCCAACGTGAATACAATTGTGTGTATATGTCACAACTTTCTGTTTTATATATTCATTTTTATTATTTTTAATAATTTTATTTTTATTTTTTATTGGATAGAGACAGAAAAAAAATTGAGAACCGAAGGGGAAGACAGAGATGGAGACAGAGAGACATATGCAGCTCTATTTCACCATTTGTGAAGCTTCCCCCTGCATTTGGGCACCAGGGACTGGAAGTCATATCCTTGCACACTGCACTGTGTGTGCTTAACCAAGTGTGTCACCACCTGCTCTCTATGTGATAGGTTTCTTAACCACTCACTTATTGTTGGATATCTGAGCTGCTTCTAGGCTTGGACTATTATAAACTGCTGCTGGGAACACAGATGTGTATAGGTCTCTTTGAATAGGTGTTTTTAAATTCTTTGGATAGATCCCTAGAAAAGGAACCACTAGATCACCAGGCAGATTTCACAGGGACTGAAACACTAACCCAGAAGTAATCCAGAAATAAGTTCCCTTTATAATAGCTGAAAAAATAGATATCTAGGAATAAACTTAACAAAGGAGGTTCAACAGACATGAAAAATGCACAAAGTCACTGATGATTAAAGAAATAGAAATAGAGCAACAATGAGGCAATGCTTTACATCTGTGAGAATGCCAGACATTAGAAAGGACAGAAACAATAAGTGCTGGGGAGAGTATAGAGAAAAGAACACATCTACCCATTTGTGGGAATATGAAAACTACTGAATCTTAAAACAGAGAGAGTGACTTTGTGAAGATTATGAGTAGTAGTAAGTTTGGGGGAAATAAAGACAGAATTTCTGTTACTTCTTGTCCTTTCTTTTTTCTTTTCACTAAGTACTGATACTTATTTAATCTGTCTACTTTATAAAAGATGACAGATGTTTTAGATTTCCTATAAGTTAACCAGAGATTTTCAGCCTTTCACTTCTGACTAGAGTTCACATTCCTCTCTAATCCCCCAAATGTTTATCCATCTAGAGAAATGGATCACATATTTCAAAGAAAAAAATTAACTTACAGATATTTTTCTTCAACTCAGTTTAATAGAAGGTAAGGTGTTGTAACAAACTAATGGAATTGTCCTTCTTTAAATTTATTATTGTGGTGAAAACATTGGTTAATTTTCATAAGACACATATTCATAAATCTTTCTTTTAAAGGTATAAAGATCAATGTATTCATAAAGGTTTACAATTATCATTATTATTTCTGAAATACTTCCATTAGCTCAAAACAAGTCATCATGCACACTAGTACTCTTTCCTAATTTTCCATTCACCTCATAAAAAAAATAACAATCTACCTTTTGTCTCAATGAATTTACCTTCTTCTTCTTCTAGCATTTGTCATGAATTTACCTATTCTGATCATACTATATAAATGGAACCAGATATTATTGAACTTTTGTTAACAAAGCAAATACAATTCCAAGATGTTATCACATTATAGCAGGTGGAAAATGTACTTTTCACTATGGAAGATACTTTCTGAGAAATGTATCAGTAGATTTTTTTTTCATAAAGCATAAAAACATAAACCTAGAAGTTTTCTATAAATAGACTAATGAGATAGCCTATGGATAAGATAGGGTCATTGTTCAGCATTGACTGAGACATTATTAATTGTCACATGCCTATATTCCATTATTATTTATGATCACATAATATTTCATTGTGTAAATATATCACATTTGTTTTTCCATTTACTGTTTGGCTCATTCATCATTTGAGTGATCAATAAGGCCATGATATTTTGGTCAAGCTATCTTGAATAATGCTGCAATAGATATTCATGTACAGTTACTGTGGGATTAGAGTTTCCAAGTTGGAGGGGAAAGCATATACCTAGGAATGAAACTGTGGAAGAATATAATAATTCTAAGTTTTCAGAACTGCTCAGTTGTTTCCCCCAAAATTGTGATAGTTTTGATTTACCCATAACCTCACCAATATTCCCTATGGTTCTTCGACTTTTTTACATTTTAGTCACAGTAGTGGTTACAAAGTGGTATCTCATTATGGTTCTTACTTATTTCTATTATTGCTGTTGTTATTACAGAGGCTTGGTCACAAAACTACTTTCTCCTTCAGATAGAGAGATAGAGCCATGGGGTCAGGTATTTTATACATTACATAAGAGAGAGGGAGGGGGAGAGAATTTCACATTAGACAGAGTAGAGAGACAAATTACACTCAAAACTCACAAAGTGGGATCTCAGGTATAACGTCTGGTGCTCTACTGATTAGCTATTTCCCAGTCACACATTCAATCTTTAGCGTAAGTATTAAAAAACAAGAACAACCTAAGCTGTATTATCCTAAAACTTGAATATGGTTATAATATTTCTACATGTAACATGGAATTTTCTATTCTAATAATGAGTTTTTTAATAAGCCCAAGGTGGCAGTTTATGATATGAAGTATTTGACCCTAAGGGTTCAGTTTTGGGGTTCATTCATTCTCATTCTGGTTTCTCTGTTTTCTTTCTTTTTAAAGTGTTTTCAGTATATTTATTCTATGAGGAGAGGTTGATCAGAGTACCTGTCTAACATAGGTGGAGCTGGGGGTTGAATATTTGGTCTCTACCTTTGAGCCACCTCACTGGCTGCTTCTCCATTTTCTGTGTAATCTGGGCAAGTCTGCCTTACTCTTTGTGGCTTGTTTTACATATGTAAAACTGAAGTAATAATTTCCATTTATATATTTTTTTCTGAAGGAATATCATGAGAATTAATGAGATTATTAGTCAGTAGAGCTTCAGGCTATTATCACTGCAAGAATAAGATTACTGGCCTCTAGAGGAAAAGGGATATGAAAGCTTGGGGAAAGAGAAAGAAATCTTGATAAAATGGCAGAAAGTCTGGCAATAGATCCCACGTAATGACATCAGTCTTATAGAAATCAAATAAAGGAAGTAAATGAAAAAGCCAGAAGCAAACCCTTATAGTCCTCACTGTTATAATGCCTTCTCTAATTCTGCCCCACCCAATCCAGGCTAACCTATGCATGTTTTTCTTTCCATCATAATCGCCTTTTCTGTCATTAATCACATGTATCAGCATTGATCACATCTGATCACAATCCTGATTTACTTGGCAGGTACACTGTGAGACTCCAAGAAGAAGCTGAATACTATTTGTCTTAGATTCACATAGGTTATGTTCTTAGTAGTGATAAGAAAAACAACAAAGTCCATTTTGATATGGTCAAAAGCTACCATTTTGTTTGGAAAGAAGTAGTGTTCTATTTTGTGATGGATATGTTGTGAACACTTTTGGCACTAGGAAATGGATGTCAGGGTTGGCCTTAACCTAATATTTAGTCATTATTTCATTCATTTCTTTAGTTGTCCAATTTCCAAACCTTTTTTTTTTCTATGATGACAGAGAAGCAGGAAGAACTTCCTACTTAGCTGAAATTGATGTTCAAAGTAAAAGTACTCAGCACTAAATCTGAATTAGTAATCAGCTAATTAGATCAGTCCATATGCTTGATGGTAGTGTTTTAGTTAACATTTTCTTTAATCAGCTAATGATGCAATCCACTAAGCTTGCTTCTCTTTTCATTTTGCATTGCTTAAATGTGAAGTCATCTAATCATTTTTCAGTAAAATAAATACCTTAAAAGGGAGAGATTTGTTTTATAACTAAGTCTGTTTTCTATTTTAGGAAGCATTATCAACCTAGTATTTTTACTCACATAAAGCTCTTACCTATGTACTGAGGTTTTTTGCAGTTATAACCACTTGCTTCTCAAAGATCCAAATTCAAAAGCAAATGTCATTGACAAATAATCACAAAGAAGAACATAGCTCATTGTAACATGCCTATCAACACCTGGCATATAAAGAACTTCTTCCAACATGAAGACAAAACAAAGGTTTCCTTTTTTTTTAGTGGTTTGCCTGCTTATATAGGTTTTTTAGAGGTGCATGATATTCAGTTGCCTACTTCAACCTTCAGAGTGAGACGGAGACACTGAAAAATGTATCCAATATCCCAGAGCGATATCTAGGCTGTTGACTAACTAGGCTTACAATGCCAATACCCTGTGCCCTCCAGTTTAGGCTAATTCCACTAAAGTCACGCACCCTGCCTGAGATAACCATATTTTTTCTCAAACAAAAACCCTGTAAAGTAACTTGATTTCTTCATTCTCTCCCTTTACCATGCCTACTTGTTACTTTAATTAGCATGTAGTAAAGAAGCTTTCAGGCATTACTTCAACTTTTATAGAGACTTTGAATTAACTCAAGACAAGTGTTGGAGATTAAATACATTTGGGAAACAAAGAAGAAAAAAGTGACTTCAAAACATCTGTCCTTTAAACATACTAACATAAAGAATTTCCACAATGTTAAGAGCCAAGGTCCATGTTTTATTTAAATGACTGACAGCTTCTAATTTATAGTAACATTTAATTAGGAAATACGGCATGGATTTCAGAAAACACTGCATGTGCAGTAAAAAGAGAACCCACCTCCCCTCCCATAGAGAAGAAAGTTGTATATTGTTAAGTATACAGCTTTAATGCCTTTATAATTCCCAGGCTTTTTCTCTTAGTTTTTTTTAATAGCTCTATTAAACTGCTGGATATATCAATATATTGCATTTGAAAAAATGCATTTACTCATTATGTAAAATTAAGGGTTTGAAATATGAATGGTTTAATAAAAAAGTTTGTTTTATAGCAAGATATGGAAACTTAGAATAGTTTTTCATGGAAGATATATATATCTTTGCACTTCATGCAAAGGCTGATTTTTCAGTATTCCAAGGCAGCATTTACAACAGCAGAAACATATTCCCCTTGGTGGCAGCAAGGAGAGAAAAGGCTTCCCACTACCCCAGCAGTTGCTAAAAAGCTACATCATAGCTCCCAGACGGGTTCAGATGTAAGGAATATTCATAAAAAGGAAGTTCATAATTTGTAGTCCATTCTTGCAAGGAATAAGTGATGTGCTAATCTCCTTTACAGTGGTGAACAATGATAATGAGGTAGGCATATGAATACATTCACAAACATACAATAGAAAATGAAATGCAAAACAATGCCTTTGTGTCCCGTCTCCCCATCCCAATATAGAAAGCAAACGAAATTCATAAGCCATTTCCTACAGAAGTGGAAAGGTCACATACAAATTATGTAAGCTTTATTCCAACTCTGTCAGAAAGATATTATTATGTCCACTTAATATATGAGAAGACTGAACACAATAGGCCTAGTAATTTGTCCCAATCTTTCTGCTTATAGGGGGAAGGATTCTGATACATACTTTTGATTCTTCTGCCAACCCAAATGAATGCCATCAATCTGTTTATGAGCCAAAAGTTTCAAGGATACATTTTCAAATGAAAGGAAAACAAACCACCATGAAAGCATTTCATTGTACAGATTTGTGTCTCTGGCAACAATAACAAAAAGTGGAAAAACCAACTTTAAGTGATAATTACATTAATTCTTCCACTGGCATAACAGAACTTTTAAAACCAAACCATGTAATTAAAGACATCAGTATACTATCTGGCCTAGGTTTCAGATCTAACCACCAGAGTGGAGCTAAAACCTATTTATTCATTCTCTAAAGCAGAGGCCATCTGCCAATAATGTCTCAAAGGAATGGAGCAAATAATCAGTTTAAGCACAAACATCTTACTTTTCAGATAGTGGGGCTAATGTGAATCCTAAAAAATAAAACCAGCCCAACAAACAAACAAAGACCACCCTAGAATAATTAGATATTTCTCTTTGAAAAAAGTCAGTGATTTTGTAACTTTACTATTTATGCATACAAAAAGAAATGTCAAGATCCTAAAATGAATGTAAAACTGGACAATGTATAGCCTTACAGCTGCAGTTTGTCTAGTGCACCTGTTCTCTGTCACTGATGTCTATACTGTTTAAGTGTTTACAAGCTCAAGAGATACTTGCACAACTATGACTTCCTGTAAACTCTATATAATAGTATACATCAA
The DNA here is from genome assembly GCF_950295315.1 of Erinaceus europaeus. Taxonomy (NCBI): domain Eukaryota; kingdom Metazoa; phylum Chordata; class Mammalia; order Eulipotyphla; family Erinaceidae; genus Erinaceus; species Erinaceus europaeus. The sequence continues at coordinate 35,110,335 of NC_080171.1, read as the reverse complement.
ATTGCCAATTTCAAGCAAAATAAAGATACTGCCATTGCTAACATGTTACTGCTTCATCTCTTGTATCACAATCAGCATGCATTCAGAACTCATTGAATTCGTTATGTTTTCTGTATTTATTTATTCAGTGTTGACAATTAATCTGTAGATTTTATCAAATTTATAATAAAAAGATCCCAATAGCTTAGTAACTCCTTGAAAATAATAAAAGGAAAACTATATTTTTTTCTGAAAAACAAATCTTTTCAGATGTTACAACAAAGTTTCATAGTAATCAATGATAAATATCTTTACATCTGCTCAGTGATTTTTCTAATAGTCATACATACAGGAACTGAGAAAGTAATATTTAAAACATTTAATAGTGAATTTAACTTAAAATAATCTTTGAAAATTATTTCTGGGTTGTGTATGTTTCTAAAAATCACATTCTTCTTGGATCTATAAACCACAACATATTAAAGTGAGAATAGAGCAGTCTCTCATGCTAAGGTAGAAACAGCTCCTTCAAAATACTTCACTTGAAAAATCTATTCTACATATTTTACAAGTCACATGAAGGTAGTGAAAATACCCTTGCTTTGAAATCAGCCTTGATATTCGTCGGGATGCGGCATCATCTAAGTTCATTTCCCACGTCTATGCTCGACCGGACCTGCCAATATACGCAGATATCTTCGCCCACCCTGTCCAACGCTTGACGTCTCGTCACCCAATCTGGTCCCCTATGCCTACACTGAACTTCTCTGTTCCAGTCTCTTGGAAACAGAGTTGGCAGTCAGCTGAGATAAAGAACAGACACCTCATCACAGACCCCTGCAAGCGTCAACCCGGCTTTGACCTAGCACGTTATGATTGGTAGGCCTCCTCAATCGCTATCGAACAGGCCATGGCCGGTGCGCCGCTATGTTCCATCACTGGGGAGCCAGAGACGACCCGAACTGCCCCTGCGGCTACAGACAGACTATGACCCACATAGTCAACGACTGCCACCTCTCCAGATTCAAAGGAGGTCTCGAAACTTTACATCAGGCTCAACCTGACGCTGTTGACTGGCTATGGAAGAAGGGCAAACGCTAGAAGAAGAAGCCTCGTATTTAAATTCTGGTTCTACCTTTTACTGACCTTTACTGATTTGTAGGTGCTGAGCAGTTTTTATGTCCTACCTAAGCTTTTGCTTCTGTATATATAAATGGAGACAAAAATAGCATCTGTTTTATAGGTTATTGTGGGGATTGAGTGAGTTAATGCAAATAAAACATTTGATAGTACATATGATACACACCAAATAAAAATCACCTTTCTCACCTTACCTGTGTATGCAAGCTATCTTTTACTTACTGCTGTGTATATTTATGGCTAAGTCACATTATACACACATAAATCTGGCAATATCAGTCCAAGACATTTTGATTGTATGGGACAACAGATTTTTATCAAACTCCTGTAGAAAAAGCATTTGTAAGAATTAACTAGTCCAGCCTTATAGGATTCTGTATATTTTGAAGTACTAATGAAATTCTTGAATTGGATGATAAAACAGATCAGACGAGAACCTTTCTAGGGTGTAGATGCAATCCACAAAGGCTATGAAAACATCACTAGATTCAGATCAGTTCAATTACTTACACATGACTGTGGAAATGGACAAATAAAAGCCTGTGATTTTCTATAGTTTCATAACAACTAATGATAAATTTGGCAGTTTAAAGCTACACAAATCTGCTTATTCAACAGGGGCTGTGCACCAAGAAATCTAGGTATGGTATCATGGTTCTGTAACTTTCTTGGCTCTTGAGTGTTGCACAAATAATCAGACAATCAAGAGACAGATAAATCAAAGAAAAGGTAAAGATAAATTGATTGATAACAGGTATAGATGTGGAAGAAATCCAGAAAAATATGAATAACTCTCAATATGGTCTTAAGATCCATTTTTAAAGTTTCTTAGTGAAGAGGACTATGGGGAGAAGAAAGGAAGAGTTATTTCAATCAAAGTAGCATAAGACACATAGAAGTTCCACTTTCTCTAGAAAAAGAAGAGTCAGCTAAGGATTTCTTTTTTCCTGAAAATGACATTAGCGACAATAAGTTTAAGTTCCACTCTCTCCACGTAGTAGGCCCTCCCTAGAAGTCCATTTCAGAGGTTTAATTCTGCCTTCAAGGCTCCTCCCATAGAATTAATATATTCTCCAAAGACATGTTTTAAGTGGAGATATTTTTTCCTTGCTATAGCATTATTAGAACCTTTACTCAGGGCCTCACGAGAATGAAATCACAGTGCCAGACAAACTGTCACCTTATCTGGAATAGAGAATTCTTTTTCAAGATCACTGTAGGCAGAATTCAGTTTCTTGTAGTTTAAGATATTAGCTTTCATGCTTTTAAAAAACATCTTTATTTACTTTTAAACTGTTTTAAATATTTTAATTATCTTTATTTATTGGATAGAGACAGTCAGAAATTGAGAGGATAGGAGGAGACAGAGAGGGAGAGAGACAGAGAGACACCTGCAGACTTGTTTCAACATTTGCAAAGCTTTCCTCCTACAGGTGAGAACTGGGGGCTCGGACCTGGGTCCTTGGGCATTATAACAGGTGAGCTCAACTAGGTGTGCCACCGCCCAGCCATTTTTTTTTTTAATAAAAAGGAAACATTGACTAAACCATATGATAAGAGGGGTACAACTTCACACAATTACCACCACCAGAACTCTGAATCTCCTCGCCTCCCCTGATAGCTTTCCTATTTTTTAACCCTCTGGGAGTATGGACCCAAGGTCATTGTGGGATGCAGAAGGTTGAGGGTTTGGCTTCTGTAATTGCTTCCCCACTGAACATGGGTGTTAAAAGTTTGATCCATACTCCCATCCTACCTCTCTCTTTCCCTAGTAGGGTGGGGCTCTGAGGAAGCAGAGCTCCAGGACACATTGGTGGGGTTGTCTGTCCAGAAAAGTCTGGTCAGCATCATGCTAGCATCTGGAACCTGATGGTTGAAAAGAGAGTTAACATATAAAGTCAAACAAATTGTTGGCCAATCATGGACCTAAAGGCTGTAATAGTGCAGATGAAGAGTTGGGAGGTCCTCCATTTTGTAGATAGCTCGTAGGCATATGTTAGTTATATTCCAATGGGCCTGTGGCTATACTAGTGGTTTTTTTTTTGTTTTGTTTTGTTTTGTTTTGTTTTTCCCTGAGCCCACATCTGATATAAGGTGGATCCAAGTTATTGTCTGGGGAGATGATATCATGGCTGGCAGAAGGACCAGAAAGCTGGATCAGGGGAGACAGTAGCTCCCAAATATGGGAAAGGTGTATAAATATTGTTGACTGTAAACCCCATTGATTTGATGTGATCTGGGGCCCATATTTAGCTTAGGAGCCTATGTGACCCTCCCAGCCCCTTTTTATCTTTATTTATTAGACACAGCCAGAAATTGAGAGCTTGAAAAGGGGCTTATAGAGAGGGAGAGAGACAGACACCTGCAACACTGCTTCACCACTTTCAAAGCTTTCCCCCTGCAAGTGGGGGTTGGGTGGCTTGTACCTGGGTTCTTGCACACTGTGAATTGAAGTGGACCACCACCCAGCCCAATTTCCATGTTCTAAAGATGGTCCATTTGATGCATAACATGGATTATTGCCTTATCGTATCTGAGCTTGATTTTTTTTTTTTTAAGATAGAGGATGAAAGACAGGGAGGAAGGGGATGGGATGGGGTGGGAGAAACTATAGTACTGTTCAACTTATGAAGTTTTCCCATGTAGGTGCTCTTATGTGGTGACTGCACAGGGGTTCAAACCTGGGTCTTTATACCTGGTAAAGTATGAACTATGTCCTTATTTTCTTGCCTGTTAACAGTCAAAGCAAACACTCCATTTTTTTTAATTCAAGAGTTTAATGTTTTATAGTGCTGTCATTGACATATGCGTACAATTACATTATGCATGAGGACATGACAATTCTCTTTCTGCTCCTCCCTCCCTTTCCTTCCCCAGAGTCCTCTCTTTTGATGTAAGACACTATGCCCAGCCCACATTTCACTTTGAAACAACTACTTTTAACAGAGCTTTGTTGTTAGCTCAGGTGTACCAGCACAATTGCTCTATATTATTATATAATCTTGGTGCAATAGCTTAACATGTTAACAGGCCATCCATACATATAAGGATATGTAGAATTTGAAACCACTTGGGCTACACTAAGATACTGGCTATCCTTCCACTCACCACCCACCTCTCAACAAAGGAGACAATAAACTAAAAGAGGAAAACAAAAATGAAAACATCATTGATAATATTCATATAATTAGATTGGGTATTCTGATCAAGGTCATAGTTAAGTGGAAAAAGTTCCTGAAGCACAGGTCATGTAGTAGCTCTCAGAAACTCATTTATTCCTTTTACACACACACACACACACACACACACACACACACACACACACACACACTTGTTTGTTTGTAAAGGTAATAAAATTAACCAGTCCTGGACTTCTATATTTGTCTGTCAAGTAATTTTTATTGATTCTTATCATTTCAAAAATTATGTTGCATATAGAACTATTATCTCATAGATAATTGTTTTGTTGTTGTTGTTTACAAAATGATGAATTACCATTACATTAATATTCAAGGAATAAATAACCAAGATTTAGAAGCTTGGAGATATAATGTCCTTCTTAAAAATAGGATCTAGAGGAGTCAGATGGTGGCACATTCAGTTAAGTACAGATATTGCCATGCATAGGAATCCAGGTTCAAGGCCCCACTCTATACCTGCAGGGCAGAAACTTCACAAGTTATGAAGCAAGTAATGCAGGCATCTTCCTGTCTCTCTCCTTCTATCTGCCTTGTCTTATCAAATGCAATATATATATATGAGAGAAGGAGAGGGAGAGGGAGAGGGAAAGAAAGATTAAGAGAGGAAAATGGCTGTCAGGTGTAGGCACTGAGCCCCAAAGATAACCCTGGTGGCAACAACAACAAAAAAGCCCTAAAATTAAAACAAAAAATAGGACCCAAGGAGGTACAGATGTTAAAAATGTTAAGACCCCAATCTAACATGTTCAAGGTTAGTCTGGACATAGTGAACAAGTATAATAGAAACTTAGGCAGCCCATGAATATAAGAATTTTTCTCTTCAGGAATTCCAGATGCCTGACTGCTGGAACACAACCCTCTAGGGAATGGAGTTTTATTAAGTATCCTCCTAGATTAGAACCAGTAAAGAAACCTTCTGGTCCACACTGTGGTGGGAAAATATTATTAGAACTCATTAAAAGTAACCAGGAAGTCTACTGGCAAGGATGATTTACATAAATGCTTTTCTTAGAAATCACTGATGTTACATTTGTTTAAATCATCCCCCTACAATAAGTGCATTTTTACTTCTTTTATTTTCTTCTGGAAGCTGATGAAGCAGAAGTCCTACCCCCTCTTCAAAAATCTGCACTTGGGGATAATCAAGTAAATGAAATAATGGAGACCATTTCAATGTGTATAAGAAATAACCAGAAGAAAATGACTCCTTGAAACCATAGAAGAATAATTGAGGAGAAAAAATTTTTTTTCCAAATCAAGAACCTTAGGCTCTATCTGTATGTTCTAGATTATAAGGGACTGAGGTTGCTATAGGAAAACCACTTATGAAGAAGTTCATAGACTAGTAAGGTAGTAATGTGGCCCTCGGGATGCATTGGATCGACCTTCTCGTGGTGCATCCCATGAGTACCCATTCATTGAGGAAACTGACGATCCTTCCTAGCCGACTGAATCCACATGGATCCCAGTCACTTTCAAAGCCAGCAACAAGCAGCTCCTGACAGCTTTCAACCTGACCTGTTGACTGGCTACTAAAGAAGGGCAAATGCTAGAAGAAGAATGTGGCCCTTGTGTTAGGCCATTGTTTTTTACAGCTTCTTGGGGGAATTTAAGGGAAGACTATACCTATACTATTCTGCCATGTCAAGACAAGTTTCAGACAGTGGAAGAAAGTAATTGAGGGGGAGGGTAGCAGGAGTATATCTGTGCTAAAGGTGGAAATGCAAGGATAGAGCAGCATTTGCAGGAGGTGCTATTCCTAGGTTAGTGAGAAAATCGAATAGCTGTTTAGTAAGGAATACTTACCTTTGAACATGAGAAATAATGAGATGGAAAGAGACATTCAGTTTAAGGAAAAGCCACTGACTCCTTAAACTTTTTGATAAATATAATTTATGGAGAGTAAAAAGTGTGGAGTTGGCAGTTCTCTGTTAGAATACCTTTGTATAAAATAATCAAAAGCCATGTAGTGGCTCCTATGCCACAGTTATTAATAGCTTGATATCTGGTTCCCTTGGTATAATTCTGAGATTATGTTCTCTTATTTTAGATGATAATAATAGGACATTTTAGATAGAGGCTATGTATTCATGTTAATGTCATGAACACAAAAACTTAAATAAAATGAATCAGTTCCAAAGAATCCCACTTAACTTCTATTTGCCTACAAGAAGCTCTATGTATCAAGATAGAGCAGTACCTAAAATAGATATGGCCATTTTAAAGAAGATATGAAATACCTTCAGGTTCTGGAAATGACAGAGGCTTAAAAGGATCTTCATGGTCTCAGCAGAGAGAGTGAGATGTCCAAATTGAGTTACAGAAAGACAGGTGATACACTTGGGGGATTTAGTTGGATTAAATTCACAGCATCCAATAAATTACATCTTCAGGAGAAGAGCAGGGGTCTATAAACTCTTTAAGAATATTCTAAGCACAGATTTTCATACTCATATTCTCACCATGGATATAGCAAAGTGAAAACTTAAGTTGTAAGTCACTAGTTTTGGTAGTTTGCACCTATGAAATGAAATAAACAGTTGACCTGTGGGGTCACCTTTTTGCTTGAGTGCCTAAGGATCACTCTAACATTCATATACTCAACTGAAACTACTGTTATTATTGTTATTATTATTATTTACTGATTAGTTGCAATGCATTTGAGGTAAGTGGGTGAAGGTTCATCTTAGATTGCCCAAATATTCATTTTAATAATCTTGTGTATAAATATTTTCTATGTCACAGTACTCTATATATTGCATGGAACCTATAGAAAACCAAAATATAATAAACAAACTATGCTGCAGTTAAAAGGTTGTCCACCAGGTAGACATGAATGTCAAGTTGTTTATTTTTTATTGTGGTGGTTGCTCTTAAAGAATTAGGTGGATTCCACCTAATTCACTCAAAAATTTCCCAAACTTCTCTGTACAGCTATGCTTAGGTAGCTCCTTAGACCCAACTTCTAAACCAAAATAAACCAATTTGATTATAGAAAAGCAAAATTGATCATAATATTTTTCTCAGTGCATAAATCTTAAATTTTAAAATCTGATTACTGTGTATGTAGGATTTTAAAATTTGTATATTCAAGGCTTATATTTTTAAATTTTTATTTATCTTTAATTTACTTTGGAAAGAGAGGAAAATCTAAGAGATAGAGAGGTAGTGAGATAACTGCAGTACTGCTCCACTGCTCAGGAAGCTCCCCCTTTGCAGATGGGGACTGGTGACTTGGACTTGGGTCTTTGCTCATGATAACATGAGTTCTTTACAAGGTGAGTTACTACCCAGATTCAGGGACTTGTTGTTGTTTTTTTGCGGGCTATGTTGTTTTCGCCGGGTTAGCTTCACGGGCGGGTAACAGACGACCAGGGACTCATGGTTGAGCTGTAGGCAGTATCTCTTTATTCATGCAGGACGCAGCACAATCTAAGACGAGCTAAGTTAAACTCAAAGTACAGTACTCTAAAACTCACAATGCTGTCTTTATATATACTTCCCAAGTAGGGTGGAAACAGGATGTGACATAGAGAGGGTGGAGAGAAAAGTGACTGGTGAAAATCAGGGTGTGATAAAGAAGGGATCAGGGTGTGACAAGGAGGGGGGGTGGAGCAAAAACATATCATGAAACAGTGGGTATTGAACCAATGCCCTGGAGGGAGGTGCTTGTTAACAGCGGTTATGTAAATAGAATGAAGTGGTTATGTAAATAGAATAGTGTAAAGCAGGGGGGATTTAAACCAAATGAAACAGAAGGGGTCTCATGCATACCAACAACTTGTAATTTCTTTCTTAATTGCAGTTTCTCTTTCTCTTTTTTGTCTTACATTAAAAGAAGAAAAAGGAGAAGGAGGAGGAGGGGAAGAGGAGGAGGAAGAGGAGGACGAGGAGGAGGAGGAGGAGAAGAAGAGGAGGAGGAGGAGGAGAAAAAGAAGGAGGAGGTAGAGGAGGTAGAAGAAGAAGAAGGAAGAAGAAGAAGGAGAGGAAAAAGAAAAAAGTATGGCTTGAACAGTGAAATAAAACAGGCTCAAAAAGTTCCAGTGGTGAAAGGGTACTTCCTAATTTAAAAGGAAGAGGTCTCACAGGATGCCAGGACATTCTCTTTCCAATATCCTTCCAATACAAAGGGTTTATTTTTATTTTTTTATAGGACAGAAAGAAATGGAGAAAGGAAGAGAAGATAGAGAGGGGGAGAGAAAGATAGACACCTGCAGACCTGCTACACCACCTGTGAAGCGACCCCCCTGCAGGTGGGGAGCCAGGGGCTCGAACCAGTTTCCCTATGCAAGTCCTTGCACTTTGCGCCATGTGCACTTAACCTGCTGCGCTACCGCACGACCCCCCAATGGGTTTATTTTTAAAATTTCTTCTTACCTATAACACCATCTGAACAAACTCAATAATATGAATTAGTTTCCAGACTTATTTGATTGATACTAATTAGCTATTCCATGAAAAGTTACAATTCTACTTCCTCACAAAAAATAAAAAAATAAAAAGTTTGCATCAGAAACCAGTGTGTTTCTCTGTGTTGATAATAATATTAGTACGAAACATCTTTCAGATACTCTTATTTTTTTCCTGCATGTAATATAAAGCCTATCATCAACTCAGCCTCTAAGTAAACAGAGCAATATGTGGTCTCAACATGGGAGCCATTCATTGCTTTGAAGACAGTGTCAATTATTGCTTAAATATTCAAATCTGGCTCTGCATCCAAACAGTTGGCAGCAGCACATTTACTCAGCAATGACTCTTTTATGTAATAGGAATGGTTTAAAAACCCGCTGTTCTCATCTATTCATATGTATTATATCTCTTTTGAAACTCACATTCATGCTCATACAAGTACACCCAACTAAGTTTGAATTGTATTGTTATTTTATAACAGTTTCAGATGTAGCAAGGGAATATTATCTCTGAGTAGATAATGAGTAACGTGCATAAAAGAGGTTGTGCTCCAACTTTATCTTTTTTAGAAGACATGCCAGAGTAAGAGTGATGCCAGTCTATCTGAAACATGCTAAACTTCATCAAAGAACAGAAATCCACTTATCAGTAGAGTTGCTATTTATGGTCTTCCCTGTGTATACACTGACACAAATTATTTCACTTTCTTCCAGGTTATCAGTAATGCTTTTTCCTGACATGTGCTCCCCCTTTCTAGCTCAGGACAGTGATTACTGTTTTCAACATACCAACAAGCAAACTCTAAGACACAGGTTTCTTAGCCCAAGAGGTGGAACAGTTGATAAAGCATTGAATTTTTATGTATAGAATGCCAAGTTCAATCCCCAGTATTACATGTGCCATAGTGATGTTTTCTCTCCCTCCCTCCCTCCCTCCTTCTCTCATTAATGAGCAAACAAGATGCAAGTGCCTAAACTTTTACTTTTCATAGACCCTGCTTCTTGAATTAACTGTAAAAGAATGGGACAAAAATGAAGTTATTTGTTGGTCTGTTGAACTGATCCATATTATTCCAGGAAAATACTTCAGCTTAGACTATAGAAGATTTGACAGAAACAATAATATAATGATGGTGTCCGTTCTGGAGTCCAAGAAGTTTTTTGTATCAACAGTCATGAGATCTAACATCTAATATGGTTTAATGTCAGTTGGAGATCCAAAAGTTATTATATATATATATATATTTAAAACTTTTTAAATCTTTATTGATTGGATAGAGACAGCCAGAAATCAAGAGAAAAGGGGGTGATAGGGAAAGAGACAGAGAGACACCTGCAGCACTGCTTCACTACTCACAAAGCTTTCCCCTTGCAGGTGGGGACTGGGGGCTGGAACCTGGGTCCTTGCACATTGTAATATGTGTGCTCAACCAGGTGCGTCACCACCCAGCCCCTGGTCATTATATATCTTAACCTTTACTCAACACATATTCCATTGAACTTCTCACCCAAATGAACAGGTATGTGAGTGAGTGAGTGAGCGTGTGTGTGTGTGTGTGTGTGTGTGTGTGTGTGTGTGTGTGAGAGAGAGAGGGGGGGGGGATCCCTATGAATCAACTCCCAAGGAGAATCTATCTAGTCTTCCATTGTGCTTTTCATTTTTTATATTCTTCCCATAAGAATATAAAGCTATGGAAATATTTCCTAACCCCTGTATATACTTGGCTTCATCTATAGCCCTACTGATTCACCAACTATCCTCCAGATAAATCCTATCTTTGGCAGGAATACCTGAATGCCTTAAAGCAAGCCACATCTCCAGTATTTCCCCCATTAAAATGTTATTATATTATATTATATTATTTGTTTATTTACTGGGAATTAATGGTTTATAATTGACAGTAAAATCCAATAGTATGTACATGCATAACATTTCCACATAATAATACAACCCCCACTAGGTCCTCCTCTGTCATCATGTTCCAGGACCTGAACACCCCCCAAAACACACACACACACACACACACACACACACCAGAGTCTTCTACTTTGGTGCAATATACCAACTCCAGTTCAAGTTCTGCTTAGTGTTTGACCTTCTGATCTTCTTTTTCAACTTTGACTATGAGTGAGATCATCCCATATTCATCCTTCTCTTTCTGACTTATCTCACTTAACATGATTCCTTCAAGCTCCTTCCAACATGGGGTGAAGAAGGTGAAATCACCATTTTTAACAGCTGAATAGTATTTCATTATGTATCTATACCACAATTTCCTCAGCCACTCACTGAGGTTGGACAACTGGTTGCTTCCAAGTTCTGGCTACTACAAGGTATGCTGCTATGAACATGGGTATACACAATCCTTTTGGATGGGCAGGCTTGGTTCCTTAGGATATATCCCCAGGAGAGGAATTGCAGGGTCATAGGGTAGGTCCATTTCTAGCCTTATGAGAGTTCTCCAGACTGCTTTTCACAGAGGTTGGACCAATTTACATACCACCCAGCAGTGCAGGAAGGTTCCTTTGTCCCCACAACCTCTCCAGCATTTGTTGCTGCTACCTTCTCTGATGTATGACATTCTCAAAGGAGTGAAGTAGTATATCATTTTGTCTTTATTTGCATTTCTCAGACAATCAATGACTTAGAGAAATTTTTCATATGTTTGTTGGCCTTTTGGATCTTTTCTGTGGTGAATAGTCTGTTCATATCCTCTCCCCATTTTTGGATGTGATCATTTGTTTTTCATTGCTGAGTTTGGTGAGTTTTTGCTTATTAGCTTCTTTTCTGCTATATTCTTTATTTACATAGTAATCACCATCATTCTATGTTCATAGCTCCAGACTGGGTGTCCATATAGTTAGTTTTAAGAAGGAATGACTAGAAGCACCAAGAAATAGATGTCTATAGCTTATATTTGAGGGAACTACTTTTGTAGTAAAATTACATAAAGTATATATAACTACTGGATGCTTTTTCAGTACCTATTTACAATATTTCCAGTATGACTTCTAATATGGAATTTACAAATAGAGAATTTGTAATTATTTTGGAGGGTGACTCTGAGACTTTTTTTTAAATACAAAGAGCTGGAGAGAGAGAGAGAGAAAAAGAGAGAGAGAGATAGAGAGAGAGAAACAGCACCAGTGTAGAGAGGGCTTGGCTTGAATCTGAGTCATGCACATAGTAAAGTTTCACACTACCCAACTGAGCTATTTTGCTGGCCCTGTAATTCATAATTTGGAGCTTTTTTTTTTCCATAACAGTAGGGTTTTTGGTTTTAAATTTTTCTGTGTTTCTGGACATTTGCCCCCTGGTTTATTTTTCCTATAAGTTATGCCCAGTAACTGAAACCTCAGATTTCTCCAACAGAAGGAACTTATAACAGTCAGTAATATTGTAATAGTCATATGAAAAACCAAACATGTCTCTGAAAACAAATAAGCAGACAGATGCCACCAGTATTAACATTTAGTGTTCACTATTATGTTTTAATAGCTTTCAAGTTATTGAATAAATGATCCTAGGCAATGAAACCACAATTTTAAATCAACAGCATATCTCTACAACTATCTATACCTGAAATTGTATAAGTATTTATTGATTACATAGAAAATATTCTGAGAGCCTAGAGAGAGCTTATCCCATAGTGTACATATCTTACATGTGGGAGGTATTTGTATGAGCCCAGCAAGACATGAGCACTCCATGGATATTGATGTCCTTCTTTCTTGCTCCTTCTCTTCTCTCTCAACGAAAAAACATGAATTATAGAGATAGCATAGTATGTATGCAAAATACTTTCACAACTGAGGTACCTAGGTCCCGAGTTCAATCCCTGGTACTATCATATGCCTGAGCTGAGCAATGCTCTGGTAAGTAATAATAATATAAAATAATAATAATAATAAACATAAAAATTTGCACTGGCAAAACTTCTTGGCAGTATCATGCATGCTTAAGTTCCTGGGATCATTCCCTAGTGCTGAATTATAAAGGAGGAGGGAGAGGGAGAAGGAAAGGGAGGGGGAAAGAGAAAACCATACTGGACTCATTTTTAAATTTAAAAAGGATGAAATTTAAACAGATTTGGTTAAGCAAGTCTCTGTAACAGCACAATAGGTCTAAGCATCCTTTTTATAGTTACAAGTGAAATGATAAATAAAGTTTGAGGATATTTGACTAACAGGCTTAAAACAATCCTTCTCGGTATTACTTTTATTTATGTGAATCTTTTTCAAACCAATTAACATTTTACTTAAATGTGTTTTATAAGTGAATTTCATGTCATTTGTATGAATTGAAAATCTATAACCATGTGTCATGATAAAGAAATGTGACTATAGAACAAAATTATTGGAAATAATACAGTGTTATTAAATTGGTTTTAGATAGTTTTCATGTGGACTACATTGTACCTCAGCTTGTTGGGGGTGGACACAGAACTGTAAGATACTCTTGCACTAATGTGAGACTTTCTTCTTTGAAGTAATCAAGATTGAGTAATGTCAGGAATTATTTGTCTTTTTTACTTGTTTTCTTGTTTATTCTTCTTGTTCTCAAGGCTTCACTGTTCTAGGCTGAGTTTTTAAGATTGAAAGAGAAAGACAGAGAGTGAGGGATAGACCCCATAGCATCAAATTTTCCTTCAATGCAGTGGTGGCCAGACTCTAACCTGGGTCTCAGGCATGGCAGACCAAGCACACTATCTAGGTAAGTTATCCCATGAGCCTTAAAATACAGCCACTTAATTTAATAGCACCCAGATTATCTCCACTGGTAAGAGTATGATATTGTAAGATGAAAAGAAGTACTCATGTTGTACCACAAAAGCTTTTGTTTGACAATATATTTCACAAATATGACATTAGTAACATACTCAAATAATTTTTTCTATTTCTTCCCATATTGATCAAAATCTGGAGGTAGAGAGTACAAGAATGAGGGGTCTTCAGTGGTCTAACTTCCTTATTATTTCTACTATTCTTAATATTGCATTTCTCCTCTACAGAGGAGAGAAAGGGGTAAGAGACAACAGCAGTAAATAAAACCTTCCATTATAATGTCATACACATTACATTGAAATGTGTATTACATATGTATATATGTACATATATATATGTATATATATCACTCTTCAGTAGACTCCATTACTATCTCACAGGTCATCTGAGTCACAGGATTTTCTTAGCTGCAAGAGCTTCTAGGTAGTTAGGTATTTTCCCCCCTAGGTTCTTGTCCTTTGAACAAAGCCAGGATCCCATTTATAAAGATAAAGAGAATAAAGCAGTATCTGATACCAATTCTAACCAACCTTTGCTCCTGAAGTCACACATCATCATCCTTGATGTATATTGCTAATGAAAGACATCTGTAGTCATTATCACTCAGGGTCACAGGAGCTAAAACTCTGAGTACCATCAAGACACTGGATTCCTGCTGCTGAGGGCCACCTCATGAGAACAGACTTCTTTACAAGGCAATGCAATGTTCCATAGTAAGAAACCTGTATCTAGGTGGAGCCCAGATGATGACTGAAGCAGCTGCTGGTTTGAGCTCTGATGACAACTGCTACAAAGCATCGGGTCCTGGCCTTCAGCAGGTCTGTGAACACAAGACTTTCTAAGTGTGACATCAAGGAGATGACTATAGTTCAATTTGGGTTAGAAATTAGAGCAAAAATAAAGGATTTTTTTTTTATTATTTCTCTCGCCCCTGCCCCCATAGCCAGACCCCAGGAGTAGGGAGCTGCTGCTAGCAGGCTTCCTGCTGATCTTTTTTGTTTACCAAGATTCCTGGCTCACCAGGAGTGCCATTCCAACCCTGTTCCTTTCTGAATACCTTGGCTATCTTTTTTTTTTTTTCTCTCTGAGTAAGGGACTTAGGCCCAATTGCAGTGACAAATATCTGACTAAAAAACTGGGAAAGACTGCTGGAAGTTTTTTGTTTGTTTTTTCTTTTTAATCTGTTGTCTAGACTCAATGTGCCTGAGCTAACAGGGAGCTGTCCAAGCTGCAGACCCACAGCTAGGGCTTTTTACTCTGTTCTATGTTATTATTACTATCATATATATGCATATTCCTTTGCCCCCGCCCCAGTTTGACCAAAATTAATTCTTAGAATACTTTCCATTGCTAGGCAACTGTGTTTGTCTTATCCATTGTGAAAGGAACTTGTCTCACTCTTCATACCTCCTCTATCATCTACTGTCCCCCTTCTAACTTCTCCTAGCTAATTAAAAAAAAAAAACACCTCTCCTTTCACTGCTTCTTTTTTTTTAACTTTTTTTTCTTTTCTCTTTTTTAAAATGTTCTATTAGAGAAAGGATTAATTAACAAACCATAGGGTAGGAGGGGTACAATTCCACACAATTGCCACCACATAATCTACATATCCCACCCCCTCCCCTGATAGCTTTCCCATTCCCTATCCCTCTGGGAGCATGGACCCAGGGTCATTGTGGGTTGCAGAAGGTAGAAGGTCTGGTGTCTGTAATTGCATCCCCGCTGAACATGGGCATTCACTGGTCAGTCCATACTCCTAGTCTGCCTCTCTCTTCCCTAGTAGAGTGGGTCTCTGGGGAAGTGGAGCTCCAGGACACATTGGTAGGGTCTTCAGTCTAGGGAAACCAGGCCGGCATCATGATGACGTATGGAACCTGGTGACCGAAAAGACAATTAACATACAAAGCCAAACAAATTGTTGAGCAATCATGGACCCAAAGGTTGGAATAGTGGAGAGGAAGTGTTAGGGGGTTACTCACTGCAAACTCTAGTGTACTTCTGCTTTCAGGTATATATTTTGCAGTAGTTTATGGATACGTATGAACATAAGCTCTCTCTCACAGAAACTGGTGTATATCTAGGTTTTGGGACTTTGTTAGAAAGTGAACCACCTGAGATGGAATTAGAGTATACTATGAAAGGAAAGGTCTCACCCGAGTAATGAAGCTGAAGGGTTGTCATTCCACACGTGAAGTCTCTGGACACAGTCTGAAGTGAAGCATGTGAAGGTGGCAATCGTTGCGTTGGTTAGGTTGTGATTGGCAGATACAATATTATTTGATATGGATTCGAAGAGGCATACGGGTAAGTGGGCCCTATCCAAGGGTTCCAGGACTGGGGGAAGTAGAGGCTCTATAGTGGAGATGTGAGGATCCTGTTGTCTTAGGGTTCAAAAAGACAATCAATAGTTAATGTTATCATCACATTATTTGGTAATTATGTTAACTTTGAAAAATCCTTTTGTTAGGGTTTGCTGTACAGTACCCAGTATCTTCTATATAGCTGTGCTATTATTTGCTTCTGATGTACTTGGTCTAGGCTTTTGTGAGAGTTTGCATATCAATTACACAGCCTATATATTGAAAAGATTCAGTTTGTGTTTTGAGAAACTTTGAGACATACAATTAATTTTTCCCCTCT
This sequence comes from Erinaceus europaeus, assembly GCF_950295315.1. Lineage (NCBI taxonomy): Eukaryota > Metazoa > Chordata > Mammalia > Eulipotyphla > Erinaceidae > Erinaceus > Erinaceus europaeus. The sequence continues at coordinate 35,094,179 of NC_080171.1, read as the reverse complement.
CATATTAATTGAATAGTGATTTATATGACTTCATTTTACTAGGAGTGTACATAAACACCATTCCCACCACCAAAAGACTGTGACCCATACCTGCCACCCACTCCCACCTCACACTGGCCCAGGAAACTGCATATCTACCCCTCACCACAGGGTTTTTACTTTGATGCCCTACTTATAATTTGGTCAGGTCCTGCTTTTGTTTCCCTTTCAGATCTTCTTACTCAAATTCTGTTGATGATTGGGATCATCCCATACTCATCTTTATCTTTCTGACTTAGTTCACTTAACATAATTCCTTCTAGCTCTGTCCAAGATAGGTCAGAGAAGGTGTGTTCATTGCTCTTGATAGCTGCATAGTATTCCATTGTGTATATATACCACAGCTTTCTCAGCCACTCACCTGTTGTTGGGCACCTGGCTTGCTTCCAGGTTTTAGCTATTATGAATTGTGCTGCTATGAACATAGGAGTACACACCTCTTTTTGGTTGGGTGTTATGGAGTCCTTGGGGTATAACCCCAGGAGAGGAATTACTGGATCATATGGAAGGTCCATGTCTAGCCTTCTGAGAGTTTTCCAGACTGCTCTCCACAGAGGCTGGACCAATTTACATTCCCACCAGCAATGTAAAAGGGTTCCTCTGTCCCCACATCCTCTCCAGCATTTGTTGCTGCTGTCCTTTTTGATGTATGCCATTCTTACAGGAGTGAGGTGGTATCTTAGTGTTGTCTTAATTTGCATTTCTCTGACAATCAGTGACCTAGAGCAGTTTTTCTTTTCTTTTTTTTTTAATATTTATTTTTATTTATTTATTCCATTTTGTTGCCCTTGTTGTAGAGCAGTTTTTCATATGTTTGTTAGTCTTTTGGATCTCCTCTGTAGTGAATGTTTTGTTCATATCCTCTGCCCATTTTTGGATGGGGTCATTTGCTGTTTTGGTGCTAAGTTTGCTGAGCTCTTTATATATTTTGGTGATTAGTTTCTTGTCTGATATATGGCATGTGTAGATCTTCTCCCTTTCTGTGAGGGGGTCTCTTTGTTTGTTTAATAGTTTCTTTGGATGTGCAGAAGCTTTTCAATTTGATGTAGTCCCATTGATTTCTTTCTGCATTAGTCTTCCTTGCAATTGGTTTGATTCATCAAAGATGTCCTTGAGGTGTAGGTGGGAAACTCTTTTACCAATGTTTTCCTCTAAGTATTTGATTGTTTCTGGTCTGACATCTAGGTCTTTGATTCATTTGGAGTTGATTTTTGTTTCTGGTGAAATAAAGTGGTTTAATTTCATTCTTCTGCATGTTATGACCCAGTTTTCCCAGCACCATTTATTGAAGAGAGCCTCCTTTTTCCACTAAATCCTTTGTGCCCCCTTATCAAAGATTAGATGCCCATAGGTGTTGGGATTTACTTCTGGGCTTTCAATTCTGTTCCATTGGTCTGTGTGCCTATTTCTGTTCCATTACCATGATGTTTTGATGATGATGGCTTTACAATATAGTTTAAGGTCTAAGGGTGTGATGCCTCCATTTATGTTTCTTTTCCTCAAGATGATTTTGGCAATTCTAGGTGTTTTCAGGTTCCAGATAAATGACTGTAGTGTTTGTTCTATTCTCTTAAAGAAGCTTGGTGGAACTTTGATGGGTATGACATTAAATTTGTATATGGCTCTGGGGAGAATGTTCATTTTGATGATATTTATTCTTCCAATCCTTGAGCATGGGATATCTTTCCATTTCTTGGTATCAGTTTCTATTTCCTTGAGTAGCGACTCATAGTTTCAGTACACAAGTTGTTTCACTTCTTTGGTCAACTTTATTCCTATGTATTTGATTGATTTTGCTGAAACAGTGAATGAGAGTGATTTATGGATGTCTTCTTCTTCAGACTTAGTGTTTGCATAAAGTAATGCCACTGATTATTGTACATTGATTTTGTAGCCTGATACCTTGCTATATTGCCTAATAACTTCCAGTAGTTTTCTGCTGGATTCTTTAGGTTTCTCTATGTATACTATCATATCATCTGCAAATAGTGAGAGCTTGACTTCTTCCCTTCCAATCTGTATTCCTTTGATTCCTTTCTCTTGCCTGATTGCTATGGCAAGAACTTCCAATAATATGTTGAAGAGTAACCGTGACAGTGGACAGCCCTGTCTAGTCCCCGATCTGAGGGGGAATGCTTTCAGCTTCTGTCCATTGAGTATGATGTTGGCTGTAGGTTTGCTATATATAGACTCCACTATCTTGAGAAATTTCCCATCTGTTCCCATTTTTTGTAGGTTTTTGAGCATGAATGGATGTTGGATTTTGTCAAAGGCTTTCTCTGCATCTACTGAGATAATCATGTGGTTTGTGGCTTTGCTTTTATTGATGTGGTGAATGACATTGATTGACTTATGGATGTTGAACCAGCCTTGCATTCCTGGCATGAATCCCACTTGATCCTGATGAACAGTCTTTTTGATATGCTGCTGTATCTGGTTGGCGAAGATCTTGTTTAATATTTTGGCATCTATGTTCCTCAGAGTTATTGTTCTGTAGTTTTCCTTTTTTGTTCTGTCCCTATCAGCTTTTGGTATCAGGGTGATGTTGGCTTCATAGAAGGTGGAAAGGAGTATTCCTGTTTCTTCAATCTTATAGAAAAGCTTAAGAAGTATGGGTACTAACTCTTTCCTGAAAGTTTTGTAGAATTCATTTGTGAAGCCATCTGGTCCAGGACTTTTGTTGTTGGGGAGGTTCTTAATAACGGTTTCAATTTCTTTGTCTGTAATTGGTGCATTTAGATTTTGTAGTTCTTCTTGCTTCAGTTTTGGAAGGGCATATGCTTCTAGGAATTGTTCCATTTCTTCCAGATTCTCTAGCTTGGTGGCGTATAGTTCCTTTTTTTTTTTTTAATTTTTTATTTAAGAAAGGATTAATGAACAAAAACATAAGGAAGGAGGGGTACAACTCCACACAATTCCCACCACCCAGTCTCCATAACCCACCTCCTCACATGATAGCTTTCCCATTCTCTAGCCCTCTGGAAGCATGGACCCAGGGTCATTGAGGGTTGCAAAAGGTAGAAGGTCTGGCTTCTGTAATTGCTTCCCCACTGAACATGGGCGTTGACTGGTCGGTCTGTACTCCCAGTCTGTCTCTGTCTTTCCCTAGTAAGGTGTGTCTCTGGGGAAGCTGAGCTCCAGGACACATTGGTGGGGTCTTCAATCCAGGGAAGCTTGGCCAGCATCCTGGTGGCATCTGGAACCTGGTGATTGAAAAGAGAGTTAACATACGAAGCCAAACAATTTGTTGAGCAATCATGGATCCCAAGAGGGATCTCATGGAGAGGAAGTGTTAGGGAGGTACTCACTGCAAACTCTAGTGTACTTCTGATTTCAGGTATATATTTTGCAGTAGTTTATGGATACGTGTGCACATAAGCTCTCTCTCACAGAAACTGGTGTATATCTAGGTTATGGGACTTTGTTAGAAAGTGAACTACCTGAGATGAAATTAGAGTGTACTATAAAAGGAAAGGTCTCACCCGAGTAATGAAGCTGAAGGGTTGTCATTCCACACGTGAAGTCTATGGACACAGTCTGCGGTGAAGCATGTTGAGGTGGCAATCGTTGCGTTGGTTAGGTTGTGACCAGCGGATGCAATATTATTTGGTTTGGATTGGGAGATGCATATGGGAAAGTGGGCCCTATCCAAGGGTTCCAGGACTGGGGGAAGTAGGGGCTCTATAGTGGTGATGTGAGGTTCCTACTGTCTTAGGGTTCAAAAAGACAATCGATAGTTAATGTTATCATCACATTATTTGTTAATTGGGTTAACTTTGAAAAGTCCCTTTGTTATGGTTTGCTGTACAGTAACCAGTATCTTGTATATAGCTGTGCTATTGGATTCTTCTAATCTACTTGGTCTAGGCTTTTGAGAGAGTCTGCATATCAAATACACAGCCTATATATTAAAAAGATTCAGTTTGTGTTTTGAGAAACTTTGAGACATACAACTGATTTTCCCCCTCTCATATTAATTAACTACTGATTTATATGTCTACATTTTTCTAGGAGTGTACATAAACACCATTCCCACCACCAAAGGACTGTGACCCATCCCTAGTGCCCAATCCCACACCCCACTGGCCCAGGAAGTTGCATGTCTACCCCTCACCACAGGGTTTTTACTTTGGTGCCCTACTTACAATTTGATCAGGTCCTGCTTTTGTTTCCCTTTCAGATCTTCTTACTCAAATTCTGTTGATGATTGGGATCATCCCATACTCATCTTTATCTTTCTGACTTAGTTCACTTAACATAATTCCTTCTAGCTCTGTCCAAGATAGGTCAGAGAAGGTGGGTTCATTGCTCTTGATAGCTGCATAGTATTCCATTGTGTATATATACCACAGCTTTCTCAGCCACTCATCTTTTGCTGGGCACCTGGCTTGCTTCCAGGTTTTAGCTATTATGAATTGTGCTGCTATGAACATAGGAGTACACACCTCTTTTTGGTTGGGTGTTATGGAGTCCTTGGGGTATAACCCCAGGAGAGGAATTACTGGATCATATGGAAGGTCCATGTCTAGCCTTCTGAGAGTTTTCCAGACTGCTCTCCACAGAGGCTGTACCAATTTACATTCCCACCAGCAATGTAAAAGGGTTCCTCTGTCCCCACATCCTCTCCAGCATTTGTTGCTGCTATCCTTTTTGATGTATGCCATTCTTACAGGAGTGAGGTGGTATCTTAGTGCTGTCTTAATTTGCATTTCTCTGACAATCAGTGACCTAGAGCAGTTTTTCATAAGTTTGTTAGCCTTTTGGATCTCCTCTGAGGTGAATGTTTTGTTCATATCCTCTGCCCATTTTTGGATGGGGTCATTTGCTTTTTTGGTGCTAAGTTTGCTGAGCTCTTTATATATTTTGGTGATTAGTTTCTTGTCTGATGTCAGGCATGTGAAGATCTCCTATTCTGTGAGGGGTCTCTCTGTTTGTTTAATAGTTTCTTTGGATGTGCAGAAGCTTTTCAATTTGATGTAGTCCCATTGGTCTCTTTCTGCTTTAGTCTTCCTTGCAATTGGGTTTGATTCATCAAAGATGTCCATGCGGTGTATGTGGGAAAGTGTTTTACCAATGTTTTCCTCTAAGTATTTGATTGTTTCTGGTCTGACATCTAGGTCTTTGATCCATTTGGAGTTGATTTTTGTTTCTGGTGAGATAAAGTCGTTCAATCTCATTCTTCTGCATGTTTCAACCCTGTTTTCCCAGCAACATTTATTGAAGAGAGCCTCCTTTTTCCATTTAATTGTTTGGGGCCCCTTATCAAAGAATAGATGCCCATAGGTGTTGGGATTTACTTCTGGGCTTTCAATTCTGTTCCACTGCTCTGTGTGCCTATTTTTGTTCCATTACCATGATGTTTTGATGATGATGGCTTTATAATATAGTTTAAGGTCTGGGAGTGTGATGCCTCCATTTCTGTTTCTTTTCCTTAAGATGGTTTTGGCAATTCTAGGTGTTTTCAGGTTCCAGATAAATGATTGTAGTGTTTGTTCTATTCACTTAAAGAAGCTTGGTGGAACTTTGATGGGTATTGCATTAAATTTGTATATGGCTCTGGGGAGAATATTCATTTTGATGATATTTATTCTTCCAATCCATGAGAATTGGATATCTTTCCATTTCTTGGTATCAGTTTCTATTTCCTTGAGTAGCGACTCATAGTTTTCAGTATACAAGTCTTTCACTTCTTTGGTCAACTTTATTCCTATGTATTTGATTGATTTTGCTGAAACAGTGAATGAGAGTGATTTCTGGATGTCTTCTTCTTCAGACTTAGTGTTTGCATAAAGTATTTCCACTGATTTTTGTACATTGATTTTGATGCCTGATACCTTGCTATATTGCCTAATAACTTCCAGTAATTTTCTGCTGGATTCTTTAGGTCTTTCTATGTATACTATCATATCATCTGCAAATAGTGGGAGCTTGACTTCTTCCCTCCCAATCTGTATTCCTTTGATTTTTTTCTCTTGCCTGATTGCTATGGCAAGAACTTCCAATACTATGTTGAAGAGTAACGGTGACAGTGGACAGCCCTGTCTAGTCCCCGATCTGAGGGGGAATGCTTTCAGCTTCTGTCCATTGAGTATGATGTTGGCTGTAGGTTTGCTATATATAGACTCCACTATCTTGAGGAATTTCCCATCTATTCCCATTTTTTGTACAGTTTTGAGCATGAATGGGTGTTGGATTTTGTCAAAGGCTTTCTCTGCATCTATTGAGATAATCATGTGGTTTTTGGCTTTGCTTTTATTGATGTGGTGAATGACATTGATTGACTTATGGATGTTGAACCAGTCTTGCATTCCTGGCATGAATCCCACTTGGTCATGATGAACAATCTTTTTGATGTGTTGCTGTATCCGGTTTGCCAAGATCTTGTTTAATATTTTGGAATCTATGTTCATCAGAGATATTGGTCTGTAGTTTTCCTTTTTTGTTCTGTCCCTATCAGCTTTTGGTATCAGGGTGATGTTGGCTTCATAAAAGGTGAAAGGGAATATTCCTGTTTCTTCAGTCTTATGGAATAGCTTAAGATGTATGGGTATTAACTGTTTCCTGAAAATTTTGTAGAATTCATTTGTGAAGCCCTCTGGCCCAGGACTTTTGTTGTTGGGGAGATTCTTAAAAACAGTTTCAATTTCTTTGTCTGTGATTTGTGCATTTAGATATTTTAGTTCTTCTTGGTTTAGTTTTGGAAGTGCATAGATTTCTAGTAATTGTTCCATTTCTTCCAGATTCTCTAGCTTGGTGGCATATAGTTCTTTATAGAAGTTTCGCAGGATTCTCTGGATTTCTGTGGTGTCAGTTGTGATATCTCCTACATCGTTTACAATTCTATTAATTTGAGTCTTTTCTCTTTTTTGTTTGGTGAGTCTAGCTAGGGGTTTGTCAATTTTGTTTAATCTTTCAAAGAACCAACAGTTGGCTTCATTGATCTTTTGTATGGTTCTTTTATTTTCGAAGTTGTTTATTTCTGCTCGAACTTTAGTGATTTCTGTCCTTCTGGTTGCTTTAGGGTTTCTTTGTTCCTCTTCCTCTAAGTCCTTGAGGTGTGCAGTAAGGTCGTTCATTTGAGCTTCTTTTGGTGTTTAATATTTGATTGTATGGCTATAAGTTTCCCTCTCAGTACTGCTTTAGCTGTGTCCCAAATATTTTGATAGGTTGTGTCTTCATTTTCATTAGTTTCCAGGAACATTTGAATATCCTGCTTGAGTGAGTCTCTGACCCAGTGGTTCTTAAGGAGCATGTTGTTTTGTTTCCAAATTCTGTGTCTTTTAATAATTTTCCGTTTGTTGTTAAATGTTAGTTTTGCTCCACTGTGGTCTGAGAAGATACTTGGGATTTTTTCAATGCTCTTGAATTTATTGATGCTGTTTTTGTGGCCTAACATGTGGTCTATCCTTGTGTATGTGTTATGTGGATTTGAAAAGAAGGTGTATTCCAGTTTTTTGTGGTGGAGGAGTCTGAAAATGTCCAAGAGGTCTAGTCTGTCGATATCTTCATTCAATTCTCTTGTATCTTTATTGGTTCTCTGCTTTGTTGATCTGTCTAAGTGTGAGAGTGGGGTATTGAAGTCTCCCACTATTATTGTATTAATATTGATGTATTTTTGAAATTATTTCAGTAGGTGCTTAACGTATTTAGATGGTCCCTCATTGGGTACATAGATGTTAATAATTGTTAAGTCTTCTTGGCTGATTGATCCTCTAATCATTATGTAATTCCGTTGCCTATCTTTATTACTTTATTTAATTTAAAATCTATCGTGTCTGAGATGAGAATGGCTGTTCCTGCCCTTTTTTGTGGTCCGTAAGCCTGTATGATAGTTTTCCATCCTTTCACTTTAAGTCTGTGTTTCTCTTGTTGTGACAGATGGGATTCTTGCAAGCAGCATATGGTTGGATTATGTTTTCTGATCCATCCCCCCATTCTGTGCCTTTTGATGGGTGAGTTTAAGCCATTGACATTTATTGATATTATGGATTTAATGTATTGTAGTGCCATTGTTCAAAAAAAAATTTTTTTGTTTGCTCTGATGTATTGCCAGTATTATAGTTATGTTCTTGTTTATAAGAGGTCTTTTAGAACCTCTTTCAGGTCTGGTTTGGTGATGGTTGCCTCCTGTAACTGTTGTTTGTCTAAGAAGTTTTTGATCCCTCCATCTAGTTTGAATGAAAGTCTAACAGGATATATTATCCTTGATTGAAACCCTTTTTCATTCAGGGCTTGATAGATATCTTGCCATTCTCTTCTGGCTTTTAGAGTTTGAGTGGAGAAGTCTGCAGATAATCTTATGGGTTCTCCCTTGTATGTGACTTTTTGTTTCTCTCTTTCAGCCAGTAGGATACTTTCTTTATCCTTACTTCTTCTCATTGTGACTATGATGTGTCTTGGTGTCTTCAGGTCTGGGTTGATTCTATTTGGTACTCTCTGGCCCTCTTGAATCTTGATGTCCTTTCTGTTATTCAGGTCTGGAAGTTTTCTTCTATTATTTCCTCTAGAATGGTTGCTTCCCCTTCCTCTCTTTTTTCCTCTGGTAGGCCCAATTATACGAATGTTACTTCTTTGAGATCATCACATATGTCTCTGTTGTTTGTTTTCAGTGTCCCTCAACCTCTTTTTAAGCTCTTTCACCTCTTTCTTTGTTTTCTTTAACTCAACCTCTGTCTGACTAATTCTGTTTTCTGCTTCTGTTAGTCTGCTTTCCCTTGCCTCAGCTTCTTTCTTCATTACAGCTATTTCAGCGTTCAGTTCTCTAATTGCCTCAAGATAATCAGTATTTTCCTTGGGGATCTCATCTGTTGTTTCCTAATACTGACATTCCTGTCCTCCAATGTTGTTTTCATTTCTGTGATTTATAAGTTTATTATTGCTTGCATACTTTTCTTATCTATGGTTACTTCTGGTTGATTTGTACTTTCTTCTGGGCTCTTGTCTTCATTCATTGGAGTAGCAGTTTTATTTGTTTTTGTTCTACCCAGTTTTTTGATTTATGTGTTTCTATTTTTTATGCCCTGTTGTTCCTCAGCTGTTGTGTCTTGAGTACAAGCAACACTGTACTAAATACCTTTATGACAATTGCACTCACCAACCTCAGGAATTAAAGTAGCAACTGAAGCAAGTGTTAAAGCAGTTTAATCACTATCAGTTAGACAAACAATTTCTCCAGTCTGTGAAAAAATAATAACCAAATCCCAGTGAAGAAGAAAGAGAAAAGTAAGAAGGGATATCAAGAATAGACAGTTATGCAAATCTACTATCCACTGTATATTCTAGGGGTAACAAGAGGGGTAAGGGAAGTAGAGCAGAGATACACACATAGAGAGTCCACTCTGAGTCAGATTTGTCAGATTTCTTCCCCAAAATAATTCACAAATTCAGGAAGGCAAAGAAGAAGGAAGGAAGAAGTGTATGACAAGATAAAAAAAAAAGAAACAACAGAGAGAAAAGAGAAAAGATAATAAAAAGAGCTGTAATTAAAGAGCAGTGAAAGGAAAGTTTTTTTTATTACTTTATTTTTAATTTAATTTTTTTAATTAGCTAGGAGGAGGAGGACGGGGAGAGGCTGTAGAGGAGGTAGGAGTAACGAGACAAGTTCTTCCTACAATAGATAAGATGCCCACTACCCTAGCAATGAAAGATACCCTAAGAGTTAATTATGATCAACCTAAAGGGGGTAAGATATATGCCTTTACATAATATTAATAATAAAATAGAGCAGGGTAAAAAAAAAAACAACCCTGTCCCAGATTACCTCAAACCTCTTGATCAGAGGCAGCTTATTGTTAAGAATGAGAAAAAAAAAAAACCAAAACTTCAGGACTAGACAAGGATAGCTGAAATAGACAGCTATGCAAATCTACTATCCACTGTATATTCTAGGGGTGGCTAAAGGAGGAAGAGAAGTTGAGCAGAGACACTCGCAGTGAGAGTCCACACTGAATCAGAATTCTTCCCCAAAATAATTCCCAAATGTGTATCAGTGAATTCAAAAAAGCACCCTGTTTGGTGGTGTGGGAGCTGGGGCCTGTGGCTTTGGAAGCTGTAGGATTAAGGAAGAAAGGATGACAAGAGTGAGAAAAAGAAAAAAAAAGAGAGAGATCAAAATGAAAAAGATAAGAAAAAGAACAGTCATAAAAGAGCAGTGAAAGGAAAGAGTTTTTTTAATTTTTAATTATTTAATTAGCTATGCAGGTGAGGTGGGGGGGTTAGCTATTTAGAAAGAAAAAAGGCCAGAGGTTTCAGAAGGGTATAGACTTAGAATGAATGATACTCCCTGGTGGGATAGGAATTTAGTAAAGACAGAAGCTCAGCAGGGGAGCCTGCTAGGAGCTGGTCCCCAGGGACTGGTTATGGGGGGGGGAAGAGGGAGGAGGTGTGCTTAATAATTAAAAGGAAAAAAATTATTTTCCCTTTTTTCTACTCTATTTCTTAACCCAAATTAAGTTATAGTCACCTCCTTGGTGTTATCGCTAGGACCCCTTATTGATTGGCCTACTAAAGGCAGAAAATCCTATCATTTCCAGAAGATGTGGTCAGAACTCAAGCCACTAGCAGCTTCTCAGTCTGCCATCTTCCAGGAACCCCCTTCTTTTCTCTCTTTTTTCCCCATTTTCCTTTCTTCCTTCCTCCTTCCTCTGCTTCCTGAATACACTGATACTCATTCAGGGAAGAAATCTGAATCAGAGTAGCCTCTCTTTATGTGTGTCTCTGCTCTACTTCCCTTTCTCTTCTTGCTACCTCTAGAATTTACAGTGTACAGTAGATTTGCATAATTGTCTATTCCTGCTGTCCCTTTTTTCCTTTCTCTTTCTTTTTCATTTGGATTTGGTTGCTATTTTTTCATGGACTGGATACATTGTTGGGTTAACTGGTATTGGTTAAACTGCTTCAATCCTTGCTTCAGTTACTATTGTTGTAATTTCTGAGGTTGGTGACTGCATTTGTAATAAAGGTATATAGTATAGCATGGCTTGTATTCAAAACACAATAACTGAGGAAAAACAGACCATAAAAATAAGAAAAACATTAATAAAGAAAAATGGGTAGATCAAGAGCAAATAAAACTGGTACTACAATGAATGAAGACAAAAGACCAGAAAAACTACAAATCATCTAGAAGTAACCATAGATAAGAAAGTATGCAAGCAATAATAAACTTATTAATAACAGATATGAAAACAACTTTAGAGGAAAGGAATAGCAGTATTAGGGAAACAACAGATGAGAACCTCAAGGAAAATACTAAGTACCTTGAGGTAATTAGAGAGCTGAAAGCCGAAATAGCTGAATTGAAGACAGAAGCTGAGGGAAGAGAAAGCAGACTAACAGAAGCAGAAAACAAAATTAGCCAGACAGAGGATGAGCTAGATAAAAACTAAGAAAGAGGTAAAAGAGCTCTAAAAGAGCGTGAGAGACACTGAAAACAACAACAGAGATATATAGGATGATCTCAGAAGGAGTAACATTCATATAATTGGCCTGCCAGAGGAAGAAAGAGAGGAAGGGGAAGTAAACATTCTAGAGGAAATGATTGAAGAAAACTTCCCAGACCTGAACAACATAATGAACTGAAAATGTCCTGAAAAGAAATTAAGATTCAAGAGGCCCAGAGAGTCCCAAACAAAATCAATCTAGACCTAAAGACACCAAGACATATCACAGTTACAATGAAAAGAAGTAAGGATAAAGAAAGGATACTACAGGCTGCAAGAGAGAAACAAAAAGTCACATACATGGGAAAACCCATAAGACTATCAGCAGACTTCTCCACTCAAACTCTAAAAGCCAGAAGAGAATGGCATGATATCTATTGAGCCCTGAATAAAAAAGTGTTTCAACCAAGATAATATATCCTGCTAGACTTTCATTCAAACTAGAAGGAAGGATCAAAAGCTTCTTAGACAAACAACAGTTAAAGGAGGCAACCATCATCATGCCTGCCCTGAAAGAGGTTCTAAAAGACCTCTTATAAACAAGAACATCACTATACTATACTACTTGCAATATATCAGAGCAAATAAAAAATTGCTGAATAATGGCACTACAATACATTAAATCCATAATATCAGTAAATGTCAATGGCTTAAACTCACCCATTAAAAGGCACAGAGTGGGAGGATGGATCAGAAAACATAACCTAACCATATGCTGCTTGCAAGAATCCCTCTTGACCCAACAAGATAAACACAGACTTAAAGTGAGAGGATGGAAAATTGCCGTACAGGATAGTGGACCACAAAAAAGGCAGGAACAGCCATTTTCATCTCTGACAGAATATAAGATAGACAAGGGCATTTCATAATGATTAGAGGATCAATCAGCCAAGAATACTTAACAATCATTAACATCTATGCACCCAATGAGGGACCATCTAAATACATCAAGCACCTACTAAAAGAACTTCAAAAATACATCAATAGCAATACAATAATAGTGAGAGACTTTAACACCCCACTCTCACACCTAGACAGATCAACAAAGTAGAGAATCAAGAAAGAAACAAGAGAATTAAATAAAGAGATGGACAGATTAGACCTCTTGGACATTTTCAGAGTTCTTCACCCCAAAAAATTGGAATACTTTTCAAATCCACATAATACATACTCAAGGATAGACCACATGTTAGGCCACAAAGACAGCATGAACAAATTCAAGAGCATTGAAATCGAAATAATCCCAATTATCTTCTCAGACCACAGTGGAGTAAAGCTAACTTTTAGCAACAAACAGAAAATTATTAAAAAACACAGAATTTGGAAACTAAACAATATGCTCCTTAAGAACCACTGGGTCAAAGCAACACTCAAGCAAAAAATTCAAATGATCCTGGAAACAAATGAGAATGAAGACACACGCTAACAAAATATTTGGGACACAGCTAAAACAATATTGAGAGGGAAACTCATAGCCATACAATCACATATTAAACAACAAGAAGAAGCTAAAATAAATGACCTTACTGCACACCTTAAGGACTTAGAGGAAGAGGAACAAAGGAACCCTAAAGCAACCAGAACAACAGAAATCACTAAAATTAGAGCGGATATAAACAACATCAAAAATAAGAGAACCATACAGAAGATCAATGAAGCCAAATGTTGGTTCTTTGAAAAATTAAACAAGACTGTCAAACCCCTAGCCAGACTCACTGAACTAAAAAGGGAGGAGACTCAAATTCATAGAATTGTAAATGATAGAGGAGATGTCGAAACTGAAACCCTAGAAACCCAGAAAATCATGTGAAACTTCTATGAAGAATTATACGCCACCAAGCAGGAAAATCTGGAAGAAATAGAAGAATTCATAGAAACATATGCCCTTCCAAAACTGAACAAAGAAGAACTACAAAACCTAAATGCACTAATCACAGACAAAGAAATGGAAACTGTTACTAAGAATCTCCCCAACAACAAAAGTCCTGGACCAGATGGCTTCACAAACGAATTCTACAAAACCTTCAGCAAATAGTTAATACCCATACATCTAAAGCTTTTCCATAAGATCGAAGAAACAGGAACAATCCCACCTTCTATGAAGCCAACATCACCCTGATACCAAAAGCAGATAGAGACACAACAAAAAAGGAAACTACAGACCAATATCTCTGATGAACATAAACACCACAATATTAAACAAGATCCTGGCCAACCAGATACAACAGTAACTAAAAAAAAATAGTTCATCACAACCAAGTGGGATTCATCCCATGAATGCAAGGCTGGTTCAACATACTTAAGTCCATCAATGTCATTCACCACATCAATAAAAGCAAAGCCAAAAACCACATGATTATCTCAATAGATGCAGAGAAAGCCTTTGACAAAATCCAACACCCATTCATGCTCAAAACTACAAAAAATGGGAATAGACAGGATTCCTCAAGATAGTGGAATCCATATATAGCAGACCTACAGCCAACATCATACTCAATGGACAGAAGCTGAAAGCATTTCCCCTGAGATCTGGGACTAGACAGGGATGTCCACTATCACCATTACTCTTCAACATAGTATTGGAAGTTCTTGCCATAGCAATCAGGCAAGAGAAAGAAATCAAAGGAATACAAATTGGAAGGGAAGAAGTCAAGCTCTCACTATCTGCAGATGATATGATAGTGTACATAGAAACACCTAAAGAATCCATCAGAAAACTACTGGAAGTTATTAGGCAATACAGCAAGGTGTCAGGCTACAAAATCAATGTACAAAAATGAGTGACATTTCTCTATGCAAACACTAATCTGAAGAAGACCTCCAGAAATCACTCCCACTCACTGTTGCAGCAAAATCAATAAAATAAATAGGATTAAAGCTGACCAAAGAGGTAAAGGACTTGTATACTGAAAACTATGAGTCACTATTCAAGGAAATAGAAACTGACATCAAGAAATGGAAAGACATCCCATGCTCATAGATTGGAAGAATAAATATCATCAAAATGAATATTCTCCCCAGAGTAATATACAGATTTAATGTGATACCCATCAAAGTTCCACCAAGCTTATTTAAGAGAATAGAACATAAACTACAATCATTTATCTGAAACCAGAAAATACCTAGAATTGCCAAAACAATCTTGAGGAAAAGAAACAGAAATGGAAGCATGACACTCCCTGATCTCAAACTATATTATAAGGCCATCATCATCAAAACAGCCTGTTACTGGAACAAAAATAGGCACACTGACCAGTGGAACAGAATTGAAAGCCCAGATCTAACCCCCCACACCTATGGATATCTAATCTTTGATAAGGAGACCCAAAGTATTAAATGGAAGAAGGAGGCCCTTTTCAATAAATGGTGCTGCTAAAACTGGGTTGTAACATGCAGACGTAGGAAACTGAGCCACTGTATCTCACCAGAAACAAAAATCAACTCCAAATGGATCAAGGACCTGGATGTTAGACCGGAAACAATCAAATACTTAGAGGAAAACATTGGTGAAACACTTTCCCACCTAAACCTCAAGGGCATTTTTGATGAAACAAACCGAACTGCAAGGAAGACTAAAGCAGAAACAAACCAATGGGACTACATCAAATTGAAAAGCTTCTGCACATCCAAAGAAACTATCACACAAACAAAGAGACCCCTCACAGAATGGGAGAAGATCTTCACATGCCATACATCTGACAAGAGACTAATCACCAAATATACAAAGAGCTCAGCAAACTTAGCACCAAAAAAATCAAATGGCCCCATCCAAAAATGGGCAGATGATATGAACAAGACATTCACTTCAGAGGAGATCCAAGAGGCTAACAAACATATGAAAAACTGCTCTAGGTCACTGACTGTCAGACATGCAAATTAAGACAAGATCGAGATACCACCTCACTCCTGTGAGAATGGCATACATCAAAAAAGACAGCAGCAACAAATGTTGGAGAGGATGTGAGGACAGAGGAACCCTTCTGCACTGCTGCTGGGAATGGAAATTGGTCCAGCCTCTCTGGAGAGCAGTCTGGAGAACTCTCACAAGGCTAGACATAGACTTTCCATATGACCCAGTAATTCCTCTCCTGGGGTTATACCCCAAGGATTCCATAATGCCCAATCAAAAAGATATGTGTACACCTATGTTCATAGCAGCACAATTCATAATAGCTAAAACCTGGAAGCAACCCAGGTGCCCAACAACAGATGAGTGGCTGAGAAAGCTGTGGTATATATACACAATGGAATACTATGCAACTATTAAGAACAATGAACCCACCTTATCTGTCCCATCTTGGACGGAGCTAGAAGGAATTATGTTAAGTGAACTAAGTCAGAAAGATAAAGATGAGCATGGGATGATCCCACTGAACAACAGAAGTGGAGAAAGAAGATCAGAAAAGAAAACTAAAACAGGATTTGATGAAATCAATAGTAGGGCAACAAAGTAAAAACCCTGTGATGAGGGGGAGGGTGGACATTCAGCTTCCAGGGCGGCGGGGGGGTTGGGGGGATGGGACACAGTCTTTTAGTGGTGAGACTGGTGTTTATGTACATTCCTATTAAAGTGTAGTCATATAAACCACTATTCAATTAATATGAGAGGGAAAAATTGATCATATGTCTAGAACTTTTTAAAACACAGACTGAGTCTTTTTAATACATAGGCTGAGTCTTTTAGATATTGACTCTCTCAAAAGCCTAGACCAGGGAGAACAGAAGCAATCGGTAGGGAGAACAGAAGCAACCGGTAGCACGGCTATATACAAGATGCTGGGTATTATACAGCAAACCCTAAAAAAGGGACTTTTCAAAGTTAACACAATTACCAAAAAATGTGATTATAACAATAACTATCCATTGTCTTCTTGAACCCTAAGACAACAGGAACCTCACATTTCCACTATAGAGCCTATATTTCCCCTGTCCTGGAACCTTAGGTTGGGGCCCACTTTCCTGCATGCTTCTCTCAGTTCATATCAAATAATATTGCATCTGCCTATTGCAACCTAATCAATGCAATGAGTGCCACCCCAGCATGCTTCACATCAGACTGTGTCCAGAGACTTCAGGTGTGGAATGATAACCATTCAGCTTCATTACTCAGGTGAGACCTTTCCTTTCATAGTATTCTCTAATTCCATTCCAGGTGTTCCACTCCCCAATAAAGAGCCCAAACCTAGATATAGACCCGGTCCCCTGAGATAGAGCACATCTTCACATGTGTCCATAAACCAGGGAAAAATATATACCTGAAAGCAGAAGTACACAAATGTCTGCAGAGAGTACCCCCCCCCCCCCCACCAACACTTCATCTGCACTATTCAGCCTTTAGGTCCATGATTGTTGAACAATTTGTTTGGCTTTGTATGTTAACTCTCTTTTCAGCCACCAGGTTCTGGATGGCAGCATGATGTCGGCCAGGCTTCCCTGGACTGAAGACCCCACCAATGTGTCCTGGAGCTCTGCTTCCCCAGTGCCCCATCCTACTAGGGAAAGAGAGAGGCAGACTGGGAGTATAGATAGACCAGTCAACACCCATGTTCAGTGGGGAAGCAATTACAGTAGCCAGACCTTCCACCTTCTGCAACCCACAATGACCCTGGGTCCATGTTCCCAGAGGGATAGAGAATGGGAAAGCTATCAGGGGATGGGATGGGATATGGAGATTGGGTGGTGGGAATTGTGTGGAGTTGTACCCCTCCTATCCTATGGTTTTGTTAATGTCTCCTTTCATAAATAAATAAATAAATAAATAAATAAATAAATAAATAGAAACCTGTATCTAGGCAGGGGTATGGACTGACCTGCCAATGTCCATGTCCAGTGGATAAATAATTCTACAAACCAGAACTCCCACCTTCTGTACCCCAAAACCAATTTGATCCATGCTTCCAATGTGGAGTTGCTAAGGGGAAGATGGCTCTGAACTCCAATTCCACCAGGTCCCAGAGAGAGGAGAGCAAGAGGGGAGGGACATTTGGATGTTGTAATAGGTATATGTGTGACTTGGAAAGGAAAAGAACAGATGAGACTAAAGGGAGGGGGGAAGGCAAATATATACCAATATAGACAGATGGTTGTAAAAATAATAGTTAACCCATAACTGCAACCTTAAGAATCCCAATGGAGGGATTTAGAACTCTGGTGGTAGGAATGGTACTAAGTTACACCTCTGTTATTTTGTAATTTTGTAAATTAATATTAAATCTCTAATAAAAGAAGAAGGAGGAGGAGGAGGAGGGAAAGGACAAGAAGAAGCAATATTTCAGGAGGAAAAATAAAAAGTAGAAACCTTCATTTAAAATACTTTTCATGGGGCCAGGTAGTGCTGCATCTGGTTAAGCACACACATTACAGTGCACGAAGACCCAGATTCAAGACCCTGGTTCCCACATGCAGGGGGAAAGCTTCACAAAGGGTGAAGTAGGGTTGTCTGTCTCTCTCCCTCTCTATCTCCCCCACCCCTCTAAATTTCTCTCTGGCCCTAATAAATTAAAAAAAAAAACTTTTCATTTATTAAAACCTAGGTTTATTGCTACCCACAATTACTGAAATGCCTTTTTTCCTAGCCCGTTTTTTTTTCCTTTTTTTCCTGACTGTCTTTAAATTATCACTTTGTGTAAGACTTCTATATGAAATATGTCAGTGATACTAAATAATGTGAAAGAGGTTTCACTAATTGTCTTACCAAATGTGTCAGTTCTTTATACTGTCATTTGTTTGCTTAGACATAGCCACCACATATGTATATATACATCCACAAAGACATTTATATGTACATACATTTTATTTTTCCTCTCGTGCTTTGTGGTTGTTCATATAACTGCATCCTGGGATCATTTGCTTACAATAGCAATTTATCTCACTCAAATGTACAGAACAATATCCTCTCCAAAGCAGTTTGAATACTTAAGAAAAAAAAAAAAGGAAAACACAATTGAGAAAAATTGTGGTTCCCATGAGTCTAAGGCTTTAGAAACCTCTTATGTTTTCCATTTTTCTGCAAAACCTAAAGTTTAATGTGAGTAATCATTGTGGTTGCATTTTATCCAGAGAGATTACATATCTGTCATAATACTAACTGCCCAAGTCTACTGTCATAGGATGAAATATGGAAGAAAAACCATTTATTGTGTATATTGAGGTTTTCTGAGGGTTTTTTGTCTGTATGAATCCAAAAACTAAAATTGACATGATTTTCATAAGTATTATCTTTCTTAATTTATGAGTAGATGGTTAGCCTATAACTGACTTTGTATTAATAATAGTTGATGTTTTATTGTGTTTGGAATAACCAAGAATATATAAACTCACATAACCTTATTCAATTCTAATATTTATAAAGATATGTAGAAATATATTTGTATTTACACTTTACAGATAATCAAAAGTATTTAAATGTCAGGTTTAAGACCAGTGGGGGAAAGTCTGAACTTCTGCATACATTGACAATAAGCATTAAACATTCAAAACAAGATAAATTTAATTGCTACAAATTATCTGTACAATATCAGCAGCCAACATGGGGGCAAAGTGTCCCTCTTTGTTAACTTTGGTATCTTAGAAGTAAGCTTTGAAAGAAAGGAGTATGATAGGAGGATATTTTTCTTTTTTTTTCATGGTTAATAACTTTGGACACCTTCTTTTTTTTGTTTGTTTTTTAATTGATTTACTTATTCATTTATTTATTTTTTTTATTTATAAAAAAGGAAATATTGACAAAACCATAGGATAAGAGGGGTACAATTTCTCATAATTCCCACCACCAGAACTCTGTATCCCATCCCCTCACCTGATAGCTTTCCTATTCTTTAACCCTCTGGGAGTTTGGACTCAAGGTCATTGTAGGATACAGAAGGTGGAAGGTCTGGCTTCTGTAATTGCTTCCCCGCTGAACATAGGCGTTGACAGGTCAATCCATACTCCCAGCCTGTGTCTCTCTTTCCCTAATGGGGAAGGGCTCTGGGGAAGTGGAGCTCCAGGACACATTGGTGGGGTCTTCTGTCCAGGGAAGTCTGTTCGGCATCATGCTAGCATCTGGAATAGTGAAGATGGCAGTTGACTACCAGGTCCTGTTTTCTTTCACCATCACCACTACAACAAGAACTACATGCAACTAAAACCAGCACATGATTGAGGTTGGTGGTTCAGAACTCTAGTAGTGAAGAAGACATTTTCTTTTTTTGTTTTTTTTTTTTTTTTGTTCTCCCTGGTCTAATCTTTTTTTTTTTTTTTTAATTTTTTATTTAAGAAAGGATTAGTGAACAAAAGCATAAGGTAGGAGGGGTACAACTCCACACAATTCCCACCACCCAATCCCCATAACCCACCCTCTCCCATGATAGCCTTCCCATTCTCTAGCCCTCTGGGAGCATGGACCCAGGGTCGTTGAGGGTTGCAGAAGGTAGAGGGTCTGGCTTCTGTAATTGCTTCCCCGCTGAACATGGGCGTTGACTGGTCTGTCCATACTCCCAGTCTACCTCTCTCTTTCCCTAGTAAGGTGTGTCTCTGGGGAAGCTGAGCTCCAGGACACATTGGTGGGGTCTTCAATCCAGGGAAGCCTAGCCAGCATCCTGGTGGCAACTGGAACCTGGTGATTGAAAAGAGAGTTAACATACAAAGCCAAAAAATTTGTTGAGCAATCATGGATCCCAAGTTTGGAATAGTGGAGAGGAAGTGTTAGGGAGGTACTCACTGCAAACTCTAGTGTAATCCTGCTTTCAGGTATATATTTTGCAGTAGTTATGGATACGTGTGCACATACGCTCTCTCTCACAGAAACTGGTGTATGTCAAGGTTATGGGACTTTGTTAGAAAGTGAACTACCTGAGATGAAATTAGAGTGTACTATAAAAGGAAAGGTCTCACCCGAGTAATGAAGCTGAA
Source organism: Erinaceus europaeus (assembly GCF_950295315.1). Taxonomy (NCBI): domain Eukaryota; kingdom Metazoa; phylum Chordata; class Mammalia; order Eulipotyphla; family Erinaceidae; genus Erinaceus; species Erinaceus europaeus. The sequence goes on along the minus strand of NC_080171.1, from coordinate 35,073,807 downwards.
GGGTTGTCATTCCACACGTGAAGTCTCTGGATACACTCTGAGGTGAAGCATGTTGAGATGGCAATCGTTGCTTTGGTTAGGTTGTGATCGGCGGATGCAATATTATTTGGTATGGATTGGGAGATGCATACGGGAAAGTGAGCCCTATCCAAGGGTGCCAGGACTGGGGGAAGTAGGGGCTCTATAGTGAAGATGTGAGGTTCCTGCTGTCTTAGGGTTCAAAAAGACAATCAATAGTTAATATTATCATCACATTATTTGTTAATTGGGTTAACTTTGAAAAGTCCCTTTGTTATGGTTTGCTGTACAGTACCCAGTATCTTGTATATAGCTGTGATATTGGAAGCTTCTAATCTACATGGTCTAGGCTTTTGAGAGAGTCCGCATATCAAATACGTAGCCTATCTATTAAAAAGATTCAGTTTGTCTTTTGAGAACCTTTGAGACATACAATTGATTTCCCCCTCTCATATTAATTAACTACTGATTTATATGTCTACATTTTGCTAGGAGTGTACATAAACACCATTCCCATCACCAAAGGACCGTGACCCATCCCTCCCGCCCACTCCCACCCCCACTGGCCCAGGAAGCTACATGTCTACCCCTCACCACTGGGTTTTTACTTTGGTGCCCTACTTACAATTTGATCAGGTCCTGCTTTTAGTTTCCCTTTCAGATGTTCTAAGTCAGCTTCTGTTGATGAGTGGGATCATCCCATACTCATCTTTAACTTTCTGACTTAGTTCACTTAACATAATTCTTTCTAGCTCTGTCCAAGATGGGTCAGAGAAGGTGGGTTCATTGTTCTTGATAGCTGCATAGTATTCCATTGTGTATATATACCACAGCTTTCTCAGCCATTCATCTGTTGTTGGGCACCTGGGTTGCTTCCAGGTTTTAGCTATTATGAATTGTGCTGCTATGAACATAGGAGTACACACCTCTTTTTGGTTGGGTGTTATGGAGTCCTTGGGGTATAACCCCAGGAGAGGAATTATTGGGTCATACGGAAGGTCCATGTCTAGCCTTCTGAGAGTTTTCCAGACTGCTCTCCACAGAGGCTGTACCAATTTACATTCCCACCAGCAATGTAAAAGGGTTCCTCTGTCCCCACATCCTCTCCAGCATTAGTTGCTGCTGTCCTTTTTGATGTATGCCATTCTTACAGGAGTGAGGTGGTATCTTAGTGTTGTCTTAATTTGCATTTCTCTGACAATCAGTGACCTAGAGCAGTTTTTCATAAGTTTGTTAGCCTTTTGGATCTCCTCTGTGGTGAATGTTTTGTTCATTTCCTCTGCCCATTTTTGGATGTGGTCATTTGCTTTTTTGGTGCTAAGTTTGCTGAGCTCTTTATATATTTTGGTGATTAGTTTCTTGTCTGATGTCTGGCATGTGAAGATCTTCTCCCATTCTGTGAGGGGTCTCTCTGTTTGTTTAATAGTTTCTTTGGATGTGCAGAAGCTTTTCAATTTGATGTAGTCCCATTGGTCTGTTTCTGCTTTGGTCTTCCTTGCAATTGGGTTTGATTCATCAAAGATGTCTTTGAGGTGTAGATGGGAAAGTGTTTTACCAATGTTTTCCTCTAAGTATTTGATTGTTTCTGGTCTGACATCTAGGTCTTTGATCCATTTGGAGTTGATTTTTGTTTCTGGTGAGATAAAGTGGTTCAATTTCATTCTTCTGCATGTTTCAACCCAGTTTTCCTAGCACCATTTATTGAAGAGAGCCTCCTTCTTCCATTTAATCCTTTGGGCCCCCTTATCAAAGATTAGATGCCCATAGGTGTTGGGATTTACTTCTGGGCTTTCAATTCTGTTCCACTGCTCTGTGTGCCTATTTTTGTTCCAGTACCATGCTGATTTGATGATGATGGCTTTATAATATAGTTTAAGGTCTGGGAGTGTGATGCCTCCATTTCTGTTTCTTTTCCTTAGGATGGTTTTGGCAATTCTAGGTGTTTTCAGGTTCCAGATAAATGATTGCAGTGTTTGTTCTATTCTCTTAAAGAAGCTTGGTGGAACTTTGATGGGTATTGCATTAAATTTGTATATGGCTCTGGGGAGAATGTTCATTTTGATGATATTTATTCTTCCAATCCATGAGCATGGGATATCTTTCCATTTCTCGGTATCAGTTTCTATCTCCTTGAGTAGCGACTCATAGTTTTCAGCATACAAGTCTTTCACTTCTTTGGTCAACTTTATTCCTAGGTATTTGATTGATTTTGCTGAAACAGTAAATGGGAGTGATTTCTGGATGTCTTCTTCTTCAGATTTAGTGTTTGCATAAAGAAATGCCACTGATTTTTGTACATTGATTTTGTAGCCTGATACCTTGCTATATTGCCTAACAACTTCCAGTAATTTTCTACTGGATTCTTTAGGTCTTTCTATGTATACTATCATATCATCTGCAAATAGTGAGAGCTTGACTTCTTCCCTTCCAATCTGTATCCCTTTGATTTCTTTCTCTTGCCTGATTGCTATGGCAAGAACTTCCAATACTATGTTGAAGAGTAACGGTGACAGTGGGCAGCCCTGTCTAGTCCCTGATCTGAGGGGGAATGCTTTCAGCTTCTGTCCATTGAGTATGATGTTGGCTGTAGGTTTGCTATATATAGACTCCACTATCTTGAGGAATTTCCCATCTATTCCCATTTTTTGTACAGTTTTGAGCATGAATGGGTGTTGGATTTTGTCAAAGGCTTTCTCTGCATCTATTGAGATAATCATGTGGTTTTGGCTTTGCTTTTATTGATGTGATGAATGACATTGATTGATTTACGGATGTTGAACCAGCCTTGCATTCCTGGGATGAATCCCACTTGGTCATGATGAACAATCTTTTTGATGTGTTGCTGTATCCGGTTGGCCAAGATCTTGTTTAATATTTTGGCATCTATGTTCATCAGAGATATTGGTCTGTAGTTTTCCTTTTTTGTTCTGTCCCTATCAGCTTTTGGTATCAGGGTGATGTTGGCTTCATAAAAGGTGGAAGGGAGTATTCCTGTTTCTTCAATCTTATGGAATAGCTTAAGAAGTATGTCTATTAACTGTTTCTTGAAAGTTTTGTAGAATTCGTTTGTGAAGCCATCTGGTCCAGGACTTTTGTTGTTGGGGAGATTCTTAATAACGGTTTCAATTTCTTTGTCTGTGGTTGGTGCATTTAGATTTTGTAGTTCTTCTTGGTTCAGTTTTGGAAGTGAATAGGTTTCTAGGAATTGTTCCATTTCTTCCAGATTCTCTAGCTTGGTGGCATATAGTTCTTTATAGAAGTTTCGCAGAATTCTCTGGATTTCTGTGGTGTCAGTTGTGATATCTCCTGTATCGTTTACAATTCTATTAATTTGAGTCTTCTCTCTTTTTTGTTTGGTGAGTCTGGCTAGGGGTTTGTCAATTTTGTTTAATCTTTCAAAGAACCAACATTTGGCTTCATTGATCTTTTGTATGGTTCTTTTATTTTCGATGTTGTTTATTTCTGCTCTAACTTTAGTGATTTCTGTCCTTCTGGTTGCTTTAGGGTTCCTTTGTTCCTCTTCCTCTAAGTCCTTGAGGTGTGTAGTAAGTTCATTCATTTTGGGCTTCTTCTTGGTGTTTAATATGTGATTGTATAGCTATAAGTTTCCCTCTCAGTACTGCTTTAGCTGTGTCCCAAATATTTTGATAGGTTGTGTCTTCATTTTCATTAGCTTCCAGGAACATTTGAATTTCCTGTTTGAGTGAGTGTCTGACCCAGTGGTTCTTAAGGAGCATGTTGTTTAGTTTCCAAATTCTATGTCTTTTAATAATTTTCCGTTTGTTGTTAAAAGTTAGTTTTACTCCACTGTGGTCTGAGAAGATACTTGGGATGATTTCAATGCTCTTGAATTTATTGATGCTGTCTTTGTGGCCTAACATGTGGACTATCCTTGAGTATGTGTTGTGTGGATTTGAAAAGAAGGTGTATTCCAGTTTTTTGGGGTGGAGGAGTCTGAAAATGTCCAAGAGGTCTAGTCTGTCAATCTCTTCATTCAATTCTCTTGTATCTTTATTGGTTCTCTGCTTTGTTGATCTGTCTAAGTGTGAGAGTGGGGTATTGAAGTCTCCCACTATTATTGTATTACTATTGATGTATTTTTTATATTCTTTCAATAGGTGTTTAATGTATTTAGATGGTCCCTCGTTGGGTGCATAGATGTTAATAATTGTTAAGTCTTCTTGGCTGATTGATCCTCTAATCATTATGTAATGTCCTTGCCTATCTTTTATTACTTTATTTAATTTAAAATCTATCATGTCTGAGATGAGAATGGCTGTTCCTGCCCTTTTTTGTGGACCGTTAGCCTGTATGATATTTTTCCATCCTTTCACTTTAAGTCTGTGTTTATCTTGTTGTGACAGATGTGATTCTTGCAAGCAGCATATGGTTGGGTTATGTTTTCTGATCCATCCCCCCACCCTGTGCCTTTTGATGGGTGAGTTTAAGCCATTGACATTTATTGATATTATGGATTTAATGTATTGTAGTGCCATTGTTCTAAAAAACAATTTGTTTACTCTGATATATTACAAGTATTATAGTGATGTTCTTGTTTATAAGAGGTCTTTTAGTACCTCTTTCAGGGCCGGCTTGGTGATAGTTGCCTCCTTTAACTGTTGTTTGTCTAACAAGGTTTTGATCCCTCCATCTAGCTTGAATGAAAGTCTAGCAGGATATGTAATCCTTGGTTGAAACCCTTTTTCATTCAGGGCTCGATAGATATCTTGCCACTCCCTTCTGGCTTTTAGAGTTTGAGTTGAGAAATCTGCAGAAAGTCTTATGGGTTTTCCCCTGTATGTGACTTTTTGTTTCTCTCTTGCAGCCTTTAGGATCCTTTCTTTATCCTTACTTCTTCTCATTGTGACTATGATGTGTCTTGGTGTTTTCAGGTCTGGGTTGATTCTGTTTGGTACTCTCTGGGCCTCTTGCACCTTGATATCCTTTCTGTTATTCAGGTCTGGGAAATTTTCTTGTATTATTTCCTCTAGAATGTTTGCTTCCCCTTCCTCTCTTTCTTCCTCTGGCAGGCCAATTATACGAATGTTACTTCTTTTGAGATCATCCCATATGTCTCTGTTGTTGTTTGCAGTGTCTCTCAATCTCTTTTTAAGCTCTTTCATCTCTTTCTTAGTTTTCTCTAACTCATCCTCTGTCTGACTAATTCTGTTTTCTGCTTCTGTTAGTCTGCTTTCCCTTGCCTCAGCTTCTTTCTTCATTACAGCTATTTCAGCTTTCAGTTCTCTAATTGTCTCAAGATAATCAGTATTTTCCTTGGGGGTCTCAACTGTTGTTTCCCTAATACTGCCATTTCTTTCCTCCAATGTTGTTTTCATTTCTGTGATTAATAAGTTTATTATTGCTTGCATACTTTTCTTATCTATGGTTACTTCTGACTGATTTGTGGTTTCTTCTGGGCTCTTGTCTTCATTAATTGGGGTAGCAGTTTTATTTGTTTTTAATCTACCCATTTTTTTATAATTTATGTGTTTCTCTCTCTTTTTTTTTTAATGCTCTGTTGTTCCTCAGTTGTTGTGTTTTGAGCACAAGTAACACTGTACTAAATACCTTTATGACAATTGCACTCACCAACCTCCGGAATAACAGTAGCAACTGAAGTAAGTATTGAAGGAGTTTAATCGTTACCAGTTAGCCAAACAATTTCTCCAGTCCGTGAAAGAATAGTAACCAAATCCCAGTGAAGAAAGAGAAAAGGAAGAGAGGATAGCAAGAATAGACAGTTATGCAAATCTACTATCCAGTGTATATTCTAAGGGTAACAAGAGTGTAAAGGGAACTAGAGCAGAGATAGACACATAGAGAGTCCACTCTGGGTCAGATTTCTTCCCCAAAGTAATTCACAAATTCAGAAAGGCAAAGAAGAAAGAAGTGTATGACAAGATTAAAAAAAAAAAAGAGAGAGATAGAGAGAGATAAGAGAGAGAAAAGGGACAAGATAAGAAGAAGAGTTGTAATTAAAGAGCAGTGTGAGGAACTTCCCAAATGTGTATCAGTGAATTAAAAAAAAAAAAAAAAAAGGGAAAAGAAAAAAAAAAAAAACCCTGTTTGGTGTATCCTGCTAGTAGCTGGTCCCAGGCACTGCTTATGGGGGGGGGGGGGGGGCGGCGGGAAGGATGTATGCTTGAAAATTAAAAGGAAGAAAAAAGAATTTTTTCCCCTACTCTAATTCTTAACCCAAATTAAGTTATAGACACATCCTTGGTAAGACCGTTATGGCCCCTTATTGGCTGGCCTGCTAAAGGCAGAAAATCCTATTGTTTATACGAGATGTGTCCGGAGCTCAAAGGCTAGCCGCTTCTCAATCCGCCATCTTCCGGGAAACCCCGCCCTCCAGACTTTTTTAAAGGATTTCTCAAAAATGAAAACTAGCTCCAAGTCCTTTGATCCAATGAGAGCTATACTCAAGAAGTCTTTGGATCCACCCTCAGGGTCGCGGTGGACCCTGGTGACTCCCAAGAGGCAGCCCCGGAGCTAACCGGGTCCTCTGCCCGCCGCGCTCTGCAACCGGCGGAGGAGCCGCCTTCCCGGGCGGGCGGAGGACAATGCCCGGCGCACTCGCCTTGCCTGGCGCCGCCTGGGAATTCTGGCGCCCCGCTAGTCCTTGTCACCTTTGCTCTAATTGTTAACCCAAATTAAACTGTAATCATTTCTTTGGTGCCCCCCCTTATTGACTGGCCTGCTAAAGGCAGAAAATCCTACCGTTGCCAACGATGCTATCAGAGCACTCGCTGTTAGCGATTTCATCTTCCCACAATCCCCCGGATACCTTCTTTAAGCAGATTTTTCTGAGCCTTCACTTTAGAAGACACCCTCCTATATTTTTCCAAAAAATTTGAAATTTTGATCAAAATTATTATTTGTGAAATTTATTTTTGTGAATGATGTCTTTTTTCCACATATATAAGTTATATTCCTAGACTTGTCACTGCTCTTTCCAGTAATTTGTGATCCTACCTCCATCATATTTTTTTGTATATGCATGTATCTGAATCAGCAAAGACTCTAGTGAGGTTGGAGCAACTGACATTGAACTGGACCAGACAAGAAACTTTACTCAGCATTTCACTGATCTTTATGTGTCTTGATATATGGTATGGTGTTTTAACTTTTAGAAGATGGAGTATCATAATCAATAAGTGTGGAACTGGAGTCAAGTAGTGAAAGCAAAGAGAATTATTATCTAGAAATAAGGAACCTCAGTTGGAAAACAGTAAAGATTTCTGGGTCAGTGCTTTTGTTCTTGTCCTTCTGTAAGCTGTTCTCATTGACCAGTGTAAAACCTATGAAACTTAAGCCAAACTTGGGTTTGATCTGGTCATATCAAATTCTCCTATGAGTTTCCATATCATCTGAGATTAAACCCAAAGTCCTTAACATGATCTAGACAGTCTAAAGGATCTCCAACAATACTGACTCTGACTTCATTACCTGTCACTCTCTATTTTTGACAATCTGCTTCAACTATACTGATTTACTTCAATTTCTCAAACATGATAGTTCTACTTGTAAGGACCTCTGCACATGCTTTGCATGGTAAGTTCTGTTATCCACTGTCATTCTCTCTCTCTCTCTCTCTCTCTCTCTCTCTCTCTCTGTCTCAGTTAGAAGACATTCCATTAGAAAGTTTTTTGTTCATACTGTTTATAACAGAATAATTTTCCCATCATAAATCTTTAATTTAACAAGCATTATTTTTCTTTAATCTAAAAAAAATATTAGTGAAATAAGTATTTTGTTCATAGTTTATAACAGAACACTCTCCCCATCATCAATCTTTTCTTTTTTTAAAAAATTTAAGTATTTATTTATTCCCTTTTGTTGACCTTGTTGTAGTTATTGTTGTTGTCATTGTTGTTGGATAGGACAAAAAGAAATGGAGAGAGGAGGGGAAGACAGAGGTGGGGAAAGAAAGAGAGACACCTGCAAACCTGCTTCACCGCCTGTGAAGTGACTCCCCTACAGGTGGGGTGCCGGAGGCTTGAACCGGGATTCCTTATGCTGGTCCTTACACTTTGCGTGACGTGCACTTAACCCACTGCGCTACTGCCCAACTCCCCCAATCTTTTAATTTTACAAAGCTTTATTTCTCTCTCTCTCTCTCTCTCTTTTTTTTTCTTTTACCAGAGGAGTGTGCCTCTGGTTTCTGGTGAGACTAGGGTTTGAACCTGAACCTCTGCTACATTGGGCATGAAAGCCATTGGGCAGAACCATTACACTATATAATCAATCTGCTAAAGCTTTATTTTTCAACACAGCACTTAGTACCCTTGGCCAGTTTATAAATATACTTTGTTACTATTTATCCACAATCTCCTTCTTCTCCCCCAACATCTGTTAGATTTATGTTTTATTCATTGTTACATACCATAAATTTATAGCAATGCATTTCTATCATATTGGAAGTACTAAATTATTCAATATAAGAGATAAAGAGAGAGAGAGAGAGAGAGAGAGAGATTGAGAGAGATTGAGAGAGAGAATTGACATTTACTTTCAAAAGACAGTAAAGGACTCAAGGAGGAAGTCTAGCAAAACTCATACACTTTGGAACCAGACAGAATAGGTGTCTAAAATTCTACTCTCAAACTTGTTAAATAGGTCAGATGAGTTACTTTAATTATTGATCTTAGTTGTCATCTATTTTATGTCATAAAAACACCAATTTCAAAAGACTGACTTGATAATCAAATGTGCCACTTTGTATTTGTATGTAGTTAAGTGTACCCCTGAAATACTGATTTTTTTTTCCCTCTTAGTATTATTATTGTTCAAGAATCAACCCAGTAGGCTACTGAAGTGGGTTGGTGGTTAGAGTGTAAGTTTTGCATGTGGGAGGCCATGGGATCTTTCCCCTGCATATGCTTGAAATTAACGCTGTCCTGGTCTCCCTGACTTTCTTGCTTTTTCTCTCACAAAATAAATAAACAATTTTTTTTAAGCGAATGAATTCAGAATTTTAAAATAAATATTTAAAAAGACAGTTGAAATCAGCTGAAAAGACAGAAAACAATCAAAGGGTAAGAGCTAGATATGAGTATATGTGGTGACATTAGGTTTTCAGAAAAGAGTGTCAAAGTACAGTTAGTACTTAGTAGGAATTGATAGTATGTCAACAGTTTCATGTATTATATTTTATTATTTTCTCATTTTATAAATTATATCATTAAAACAGAAGACAACTGAGAATCAGAGCTGGGTAGTGTTGTACCCACAATAAAGTATACATGTTTTGGGCCCAAGACTTCTAACCATTTGTCTTACCAGATGAAACTGCATCATATGTGGGTTGTTGCAAAAGCACTAACTATTGTAAAAAGAGTACATATGTTATAACAAGCCAGGACTAGGGTTCAAGCTCCTGGTCCCCACCTACAGGGGGGAAGTTTCATAAGTAGTGAAACAATGCTGCAAGTGTCTATCTCCCCTTTCCCTCTCAATTTCTTTCTCTTTATACAATTAATTAGCTGATTAATTAATTAAAATATAAAAAAGGAAAGACTGGGAGTCAAGGACAGCAGATAACTTGGTCTAGGTATATTAGGCAAAAGCAGGTCGAACATTTTTTTTTCTTTAAGATCTGTCTCACCCATCCTTTCTCACTTTTTTCAGTGCAACAAACAGGAAGTATTAGATGATATTTATCACCTCTGCACTGAAATAAATTGAACCAGACTGTGATTATTTAAACCAGTAACAAAGATCTAGTACTACCTGAAAATGGAAGAAAACTAAATTAGGGCAATACTCCAAAATGCAACCATAATTTTTTTTACTTCTTTAAACCTCTGAAGTTTGCACAGTTTCATAATAAGCAAACAAAATGTGTGTGTTTGTTATTGTTTAAAAATAGAACTCCTTTCATTTATAAAGGCAAAGTAGGAATAGTAAAAAACAAAATGGGGTAAACTAATTTTCTTGGTTGCCCATACCAAAAGAAGTGCCAAGGTAGAAAAAGAACATTCAGTGGAGTATTATCTCATTTTCTTCATAGGAAAGAAGGCCTGCCAGGCAAGGACAACAGGTTTTCAAGGATGGTAATAAGTTAATCAATTTATCAGGATCTGCTCTTCATTTTGTAATTCCTACATTTGTTCCCACCCTTAGAATTGTTTTCTTTACAGGTAATCTAGTTATTTTAGTTATCTAATTTATTAAATTATTTTATTTATTTACTATTGGATACAGAAAGAGAGAAAATGAAAGGGAAGAAGATAGAGAGGGAGAGAGAGAGACAGTCAAAGCACCATTTCTCTGCTCTTTCGAAGCATTCCTTTTGCAGATGGGGGCCTGGAGCTTGAACCCAGCACCTTGCACACTGTATCTGTGTACTCAACTGGATGCTCCACCACCCGGCCCATAGTTATTTTAAACAAATAATTTCATTCCCAAAGCCTACCCACAGGTGTTTATTTAATTTTAAAATATATTGCCACATATACTCAGGTTATAAGTTAGTCTTCTTGGATGATGATGATTATGATGGTAATGATGATGATGATGACAGTGATAAATGTCATGATAGGAACAGTATTTATTACATCCATAAGGGTAACAACAAATAAAGAGCAAAAATTCTATGCACTTATTTGGTTCCAGGCAATTCTGAAAGTACCTTGCATGTATAAGCTAATGCAGCTTCAAAACAAACCCATAATATAGGTACTATTATCTTCATCTCCATTTAAGAGATGAGAAAACAAGTAGACTAAGTTGCCCAAGTGTATACAATGAGAGAACTGCAGCCTGCATACACTCTTGCTGTGAACTCTTTCTTAGACTTTGCTTTTAGCCACCATGTATGTGCTGTTGCATAAGGTGGTTCTGCATCTTAGATGGAGTTTGATCTCATCAGTTGATTTTTGCCACTTCAGTGCTCAGAAGGACATCATGTTTACTGACTTCTAAGTTTGAAGAAGCACACCATTTTGGTAGGTACTAAATATTGACAATATAATGGTTGCATTATCAAAAGCACATGTCAAGGACACAGGAAGTGTTAATGAATGTTTGTGTCCATTTCAGGGTTAGAAGACAGTCTTGAAATCTGCATCAAGAAGTTTAGAAGTCATAAATATGGATATCTGGGGAGTTGAGCGGTAGCACAGCAGGTTAAGCAGTGGCACAGAGCACAAGGACCGGCAGAAGGATCCTGGTTCGAGTCCCCGGCTCCCCACCTGCAGGAGAATCATTTCACAGGCCAGGCGGTGAAGCAGGTCGGCAGGTGTCTATCTTTCTCTCCCCCTCTCTGTCTTCCCCTCCTCTCTCCATTTCTTTCTGTCCTATCCAACAACAATAACATCAATAACAACAACAATAATAACTACAACAATAAAACAAGGGCAACAAAAAGGAATAAATATAATTTTAAAAAGAAGTATGGATATTTGGTATTTTTTGGTGGTTTTTGGATTAGAGTACTTGGAATTAATAAAGGAGAGAGAGATTCTGCTATGTCTAGTTGTCATTAAAAATCCTGCACCTGATCTAAAGATATTACCTTAGAATTAAGCATGCTTTCTAGTGTACTCCTGAAATCTCAGAATTTAAGAGATAGAAAGAACACTGTTTATATGATTAATTTTGTGCCTGCTCTCCAAAATTAGCAAAATAAAAGTGTTGCATGATTTTTTTTTTAGCAGTTTCATTTTGTTATTTCTTGTACTTTGTTTTTCCCTTAGGGAAAGAAAAAGAGTGAACAGAAATCTTTTACTCCTATACTATCCTAACACAATTTTCCTATTACGCAGAAAGGAAACATATCTGCCCAAATAAAATTGAAGAAAATATAACATTTATCATAAAGCATGTGACTATTAAAAACTGAAATAATGATGTGATGATAATGATTGTAGCAACCATGAACCTGATAATAATTAACATTCTGTGTCTCAAATAGCATGTACTATTTCCTTTTTCAAGCAGAGGCTCATGAGACATAATGATGGTGATGGCCAAGAAGTCCTCCTAGGGGTCAGGCAGTGGCGCAGTGGGTTAAGCGCATGTGGTGCAAAGCGCAAGGACTGGCATAAGGATCCTGGTTCGAGCCCCTGGCTTCCCACCTGCAGAGGAGTCGCTTCACAGGCAGTGAAGCAGGTCTGCAGGTGTCTGTCTTTCTCTCCCCTTCTCTGTCTTCCCCTCCTCTCTCCATTTCTCTCTGTCCTATCCAACGAACAGCATCAACAATGGCAATAATAATAACCACAAGAGGCTACAACAACAAGGGCAACAAAAAGGGGGAAAAATGGCCTCCAGGAGCAGTGGATTCATGGTGCAGGCACTGAGCCCAGCAATAACCCTGGAGGGAAAAAAAAAAAGTCCTCCTAAATGGGTTACAAACAAGCATCTTCTTTTGTTTATGGCTGTTATGACTGTTGATACAGCCATGCTTCATTGACCCACTGGCTTTAAGATTTTGTTGTTTACATTAAAACTTATTCTGTTAGTTAATTATTGCTACTTGCAAGTAAAACTTTTTATTGTTGATTTCAAGTATTTTTCTCATGGAAGGTTTAATTATTTTTCCTTTTTTTTTTTTTTGCCTCCAGAGTTATTGCTGGGGCTTGGTGCCTGCACTAAAAATCCACTGCTCCTGACAACCATTTTCTCGCATTAGTGGATAGAACAGAGAGAAACTGAGAGGGGAGGGAAGGTAGAGACAGAGAGAGAGAAAGACAGATATATTTAAGTGATATAGTTTTACAACTTCACAAACTCAACACCCTAAATTAAAATATATGTTTTTTCACTGTGGAGGAATTCAATTTATCTATAAACTTTCTAAATCAGTTCATTGCCAGATGTGTGATGTATAAATATATTCTTCTAGTTACTTTGTTTCTTTTTCATCTTTGTGGTATTGTTTTCGTTCGGGAGCTCCAGCAGGCTGGGCTAGCTTCGAGGCGGTGAACAGAGACTCGAGGACTCATGGTTGAGCTGTACGCAGTAACTCTTTATTCATGCAGGACGCAGCACAATCTCAGCTGAGCTAAGCTAAACTCTTAAACTAACAATGCTGTCTTTATATATACTTGCCAAGTAGGGTGTAAACAGGATGTGATGTAGAGAGGGTGGAGAGAAAAGTGACTGGTGAATATCAGGGTGTGACAAGGAGAGGATCAGGGTATTATAAGGAGAGGGGGTGGAGCAGGTGAGAATTTTACCACTAAACCACTAATGCCCTGGAGGGAGTGTGGTACTTGTTAACAGCGGTTATGTAAATAGAATGAAGTGGTTATGTAAATAGAATAGTGTTAAGCAGGGGGGATTAAACTAATGAAACAGAAGGGGTTTTTAGAAGCATACCAACAATTCCCCCTTTCTTTTTAACTAATGGCCATAGTATCAGGATTGTGGGGTGAACAGAAACCTATATCGTACAGGCGTTTTCAAAAGAACTGGCATAAAACATGGAAAACAAAATAGGCGAGCAGCAATAACCAGTGTGATGCCAAGGGGAATTTTTCTTGCCTCAAAGGGCATGGCCTAGCAGGCAAAAGGGCATTTCTTGCCTCTGGGAGTGCTTCATGCCTCTGGGGGCATCTCTTGCCTCAAAGGGCGTTTCCTGCCTCTGTGGGCATAACCTAATAAGGAGGGAAAGTTTTCTATCTCTCGGGGAAGATCCTGCAAGCGAGGGGACATGGTCTATAAAGTCTCAAGGCAATTGGCTGAAGTTAGTCTTTGAGAAACACAGCAGCCTGTACCAGTAAGTTCGATGGAGGTGTCAGTCCAAAGTAGCTGACCACAGAAGAAAATGCCAAGGGATGAAACGCTGCATGTCTGTCTCGATGGGGAATGTTGGCCACCAGAATTCTGCTTTTCTGTAGAGAGTGAGCTTTGGAGTCTGTGAATGTTTCTTCAGGTTGTGCCAGGTCACATCATTGGTTTCTGGGGGTGTGTTGTAGTGATTCCATCTTGTGGGCAATGTCAGAGAACAGGATCCAAATGGATTTCCAGGAATTCCATTTGAGTAGATGCTTTATCATGTGAAGACTTGACAGCTGAAATTCACTTACTTGTCAAACAAAACTTGTAGCAGATTAGAAGTTTACTATAATTGATAACTCCATTATAATTGGAAGTCCTTTCTAGTATGATTTTAAGGTTGTTTAAACAGTTTAAACTCAATAAAATGTGGAAAGGTAAACAGAAGAACCATGGTTAGAAGCCTCAGGGATGAGAATAATTAACATAATCATTACACTATCTGTCCCACCCATAACTCATACTGTTTCAGGATTAAATGTTTCAGATTTATACCAAGACGTAAAAAAGAAATCAAAGGAGGGAAAAAACAATTTTTTGGATTGTTTCTGGATGTCTCTAGAAATCATGGCTGCATCCAGCATTTTTTTTAAGTCAGTGTCAAGCAAAAATTCAATCATTCAAATCACTCTCTTATGAAACACAACTTGAACCAGATTATCCAGATCTCACCATGTAGTATCATGAGTCCCCAGAGGGCGTCCTAGTCCAAAAAGCTCCTCGAAATTCCATTTAGGGTGCTTCTGACTGTTCCTGCTGGATTGCTTCAGGCACCCATTTTTAAAAGTGTCTTCCCATCGAAGAAAGAATCCAATCAGGAGAGTAGAACTAACCACGTGTCTCCATTCTTGGGGACTGCCACGGTGCTGGAGAATGCTCCTCAAACTAGAGTAGTCCTTCTCAGTGGGAGAAGAATTCCAGAAAGTCCCAGGGGAAATCCCCATGCATATCCCAAGGTCTACGATCACAGTCATAAAGAACCAAATTGTGGCCTGGAGCAAAATGTAGTCCTTTTCCTCAGGAAACATGGGAAAGGGAATCCAGAAAGTCCAAGGAGAAATCTCAGTGCATCTCCCAAGCTCTATGATTAGGGTCACAAGAAACCAAAGTGCCCGGTCAGGGAAACAAAGTGTGGTCCAGAGCAAAATGTTCCAAAGACAGAGTAACTGTCTCATGATGAAACAGTAGAGGCTTTGGCAAACCTCTTCATAAGTAGAAAAGAAGACCATAGTGCATAGGTAGGCAAAGTCTTCACTTATCTGGGAGTTGCGCAGGTCCGGTCCCACGTAAGCACCATATGTTGTTTTCGCCGGGCTATGTTGTTTTCAACCGGCTGGCTTCACAGGCGGGTAACAGACAACCTGGGACTCATGGCTGGGTTGTACACAGTATCTCTTTATTCATGCAGGACGCAGCGCAATCTATACCAAACTAAGCTAAACTCTAAACTACAAACAATCTTGTCCTTATAAATATACTAGCCCAGTAGGGTGGGAACAGGGAAATTTCTTTTTATGTGTAGACAATTTTTAAACTGATGTAGTCCCCTCTGGATAGGTTGGTTATACAGAACTTTGGAGAGCGGCTGGAAGTACTATGGTGATTTTCATTTACCTAGTATGGATATGAAAATGCTCCTGAAATCTAATAATTTAGTAAAAAGTGTTAAATAACTAATAAAAAAACAGAAAAATGCATTACCACATTATTCTGGTTCATGGTGGGCTTAGAAATAAATTTTCTCTCTTTACCAAGTGTTACTGACCATAATGTATATGTCTGAGCAGTCTTCAAAGTGTTGAATTTTCAAAATTTCTTTCAGAATTGTATCCCTTTTATCCTACAATCTTGTCAATCATTATTAAATCATTATTTTAAAAAAAAGAAGGAAAAGCAAGTGTTATCCATATGAACTATTTTGCTGGCCCATCAATATACAACCTTAATAATCCCCCTTTGCAAGAGAACAAAAAGTGTGGGCAATATATACCCATAGAAAAGATCTGAGAAGGGCCAGGCAGTAGTGTAGTGGGTTAATCGCATATGGCGCAAAACACAAGGACCGGCATAAGGATCCCGTTTAGAGCCCTTGGCTCCCCACCATTAGGGGTATCGCTTCACAGGCAGTGAATCAGGTCTGCAGGTGTCTATCTTTCTTTATCTCCCCTTCTCTGTCTTCCCCTCCTTTCCTGATTTCTTTCTGTCCTACCCAACAATGACAGCAATAATAGCAATAGTAATAACAACAACAATAAAAAACAAGGGCAGCAAAAGGGAAAAATAGCCTCCAGGAGCATTGGATTCTTAATGCAAGCAGCAAGCCCCAGCAATAACCCTGGAGGAAAAAAAAAATCTGAGAAAGTCTCAAAATACACCTCAAGGCTTACAGGTAAAATTAATTGTCTTCCAAAGTCAATTAGTAAATAAGAATGTAAAGCAGTAAATGACTGTTTTTTCAATGTGAAGACAACATTGTAATACTTAAAGAAAATGAAAAAAAAAGGAAATATGATTACACCAAGGATCACAATAATTTATTTTCATTAATCAACTCTAAAGCAATTGATATATTTGGTAAAAAATATAATAATTTAATTTAAAATTAAAATATTTTTCTAGGAAGCTCATTGAGCTACAAAATCACAATTCAGCAAAATCTGGAAAAATAATAAAATGAAAAGTTTAACAGAGAGGTAGAATTATAAGAAGGGCTCAAAAAAAATTTCTGCAGGAGAATAAAATGAATGAAATTAAACATGCAATTGATACTATCAATAATACACATTATCAAGCTGAACAAGACATTTGTGAACTCAAAGACAAATCACTAGAAATTATCCAATCAAAGGACAAAATAGAGGAAAAAAAATGAAGTAGAGTGAAGACATCCTACCAAATTGTGATACAATTCAGTTATACAAACTGTACATTATGGATTTTCATAAAAAGACAAGAAATACATAGTAGAATGCTCACTTAATAAGATAATGGCTGAAAACTTGCCCAACCTTAGGAGACACATGGAAATCCAAATTCATGAAGCTACCCTTTTGTAGGGAGATGCTGACCAGGTTAGAAGTGAGTAGATATGCTGGGTCCATCCTCCCAGAGGGATAAAGAATAGCTTTAAAGGGAGGGGATGGGATGCAGAACTCTAGTGGTGGGAATTGTGTATAATTGTACCCCTCTTATCCTGTGGTCTTTTTGATAATTTTGATTTTACAAATGTATTAATTTTAAAAAGAAATGATTGGGTATGATAATAAAGTTGAGCAGAAAGCATTTTTGATGTAGTAAGTTGGTTTCTGGAAGTAACCTTTTGAGGAGAACTGTTCTGAACTTCAGTAGCTGTTTATTTTAAGAGCAAGACAAAGTTGGAGGACCTGGAATTAACAAAAGAGGTCTAAAATTTGGTCATGTCAATCTTTAATGTTCATTTTATTTAAATTGGTCAATAGTGACAAATAATATAAATAGCCATTGATAAGGTAAGAATGGAAATTTGCAATGTCTTTATCAAGTGTTTTAGTAGATGAAGCATATACATCATATGGGGATGTGTAGTTCTTTGTATTAAGCTATTTACAAACCACAAAAGTGTGGGAACTCTTCAACAATCACTGTTTTTCAGGAGTAGAAATTTTAAGTACAATTTATTGCCAGGGGTTATGAGAATATGAAATTCTCTTTCATGAATTGAATCAAAGTCATACTAAATTATGGGAGAAATTGTATTGGCAAGGAAAACATAAATTCACTCTTTTAAACATTCTCTTTGACTCACCAAACTTAAAACAGTTCTTGATAGCCCATAGTTGTATCCATAAGAAATATTTTACAGAACTTTTAAAAACTCACAATTCAGCTGTAACTCAATTTCTACTTTATATAACTGTTTGGTAGAGTGTGAGATATACTGAAATCTACCTAGGGGAAATGTGAAAATATGCCTTTGTAACAACAATTACTAATCAGTAGTCCCTCAATAAAGTGATACTGAAGTTGAAAAAAAAAATAAAGGAATAGCTTGAGACTAAGGTGGGGGCAGCGGTGAATTAGCTTAAATAAACATAGTTTGAAAGCACAAGGACCTGCTCAAGTATACTGGTTCAAGCTCCTGGCTCCCCACCTATAGGGGGATTGCTTCACAAGCGGTGAAGCAGGTCTGCAGGTGTCTTTCTCTCTCCCTATCTTCCCCTCCCCTTTCAATTGCTCTCTGTCCTATCCAAAAAAGAAAGAAAAAAGTATATATAAGACTATAGCTAAGAAGTGGAATCAGTTTTCAAACAAATACATTGTATTCTTTTAACCATATCACAGTGTTTCAGCCTAAAATCAACTCAAATTATCAAGATCAGTATCACATTTGTAATTTATCAAATCTCTTGTTGGGTGCAAAATACTAGGCTAGACTTTTGTTGTACATTATCCTCAGGTTCACAACAGTTGTCTGAGTGAAATACTCATCATCTCTAATCATGAAGTAGAAACTTTGACTTAAGAGAGGTTACAATATAAGAGATGTCAAACTCTGAAACTTAATTCAAGTCACCTATTTGTCATATACCCAAGACACTACTGAAATTTATTTTCAGTGTATGCAGTATAACTCTTTTTTCTGTCCAGAAACTATCTTCATGTACTGTATGCTATCACCCTTATAAGAATTCTTGAAGGAGGTATATTTAAGATATAAAAATAACTTAATTTCAAAATTAATCACCAAGTGGGTCAGGCTGTGGCACACCCAGTTAAGCCACATAGCAATAAGTGCAGGGGTCCACACAAGGATCCAGTTTCGAGTCCCAGTCTCCCCAACTGCAGGGGGGACACTTCACAAGCAGTGAAGCAGATCTGCAGGTGTCTGTCTTTCTCTCTCCCCTCCCTTTATCTTTTCCTCCCCTTTTAATTTTTCTCTGTCCTATCCAATAAAAGGGGGGCACCAGGAGCAGTGGATTCATAATGCAGGCACTGAGTCCAGAGGTAACACTGGAGGCAAAAAAAAAAATCACCCAAGCTTAAATATCTCAGGGAGTAGCTAGGGGTTTGGGTACTACCCATCTACCTTTGGTAGGAGAGAAAAAAAGAAAGTATCACATGAGTTAAGATATCTGGGTTTCTATCTACACACACACAAAGAGAGAGAGGCAGAGAGAGAGAGAGAGGATTTCTTAAAGGGTATCCATGAGACAGGAAAGAGAGACTACTTTATTGGAATATTGCAATCCTCAACATTGTGCAATTATATAAAATAAAGTGTTTCCTTCCACATAAAGGATCATAATGCAAAGTCATGATTCTGCTCTGTGGTAGTAGGCAGTGGGCTTTCTTGTTCTATGCCACATAGAAGTGACAGAGCTAACCCAAGTTTGAAAATGTTTTGGTGGAAAGATAGGACTTGAATATATAGCATTCAATGCTTTCTATACCCCTTCATCAAACCTACTTTTACTGGCAATGTCTACCACCTGCATAAGACAGTCTCATTGTTTATACACATATGAAAATAATGAAGTTCCCTTCTTTTCCCTGGAGTTGGGCATTCTCCATGCACAATATTAACACTTTGGGGTCAACTTTTTTTTAACTTAGAGTCGGGGGACACTCAGTATTGTGGTACTACTATGTAGTGATGCATTGTACCTGATGAGTAACCTTCTGGCCCAACCAGAATCTTCAAAGAGGTGTAATTTTATTAACTTCTCTAGGACACAGTGCAATTTAGCCAGTGTCAGAGAGGTAGTTTTAAACTAGATATTATTATTTTTTTCTCAAATGTGAGAGGTGAAAGTAAAGTAAATACTATGCATGAAAAGGGAACTTTTCACTTTCATGAAGCACCTCTTGTCATTTATATCGATCACAGAAACAAACAAATGGAGAGTAACCTGAACAGGCTGTAGCATAAGGTCAGGTGGACCACTGAGTAAAGAGTACCAAAGTACTAAAAATACTGGGGTACTAAAAGTACTGGAGTCATCTGGTTCAACTGGTTCCCAACTATCTCTGACATAAAATATTGCTTCCTCAACTTTTTACTACACTTTTAAACAGAAATATTCTTCAATGTTAATTAAAAATAGGATGGAATTTCAAAGTGGTGAGGTGCTATGAATGTGCTTTGGACTGGGTATCATATACTTTTGTGAACTTTCATATTAAGAATCTAAGATAAGCAAGGAATCCTCTGTGCCCCCTCCCCCAAGCCCTTCCCAAGTTCCCAGTCCCCATGAGGGTGAAGAAGAAAAACTCTTCAAGGCTACTTGTCAGGGATTTAGGAATGAGGTTTGTTAATAATATAATGTTTGGAAAGCTGCTGACTGCTGGTTACTTTTTCAAAAAAAAAAAATATATATATATGCTTAGAATGTGTGTTTGGTTTAAGTTCCCAGCAAAATATGCCCCAGCTTGGTGGTATAAAACCACTGTAGCAAATCTTAAAAATCTATTTTATTGTGGCTAATTTAGAAGGCACAAGTACAGTGACCAAGGATGTGCAAGGGATTCAAAATCCCTTCAAGGACTGATTCAGAATAAAATAGTGATTATGGGAAAACACCCAGTCCAGGACTACCCCCCCACCCCCCACCCCAGACTCACTGCTCTCCCAGCAAATTTACACTAACACAAGGCACTGGAAATCAATCACTTTTCCTTCCACCTATATCACTGAGGAAGAGAAAAAAATGAATGAATCGAAGGTATGTTGGGATGGGGAAGACAGATGATTAACACTGCACACACACACACACACACACACACACACACACACACACACACACACACACACACACCTTGTGGTCTGGACTATGAATGCCATACACACACCAGAAAAGTATTATTAAATTTTTCCAACCTCATAAATAACTCCATTAATCACTTTCAAATTAACCTGATATGAGTAAAGTGATTGCAAGTTCCTGTGTAAATTAAATTATAATTAGTTGCAGGCTTTATTTTATTTTATTTTATTTTATTTTTCTTCTTTTTGGTACAGGCAGCAGCCATGGAGAAGGAATGGATGGGGAGAGACCTACTGGTTTCAATTTACAAAAGGTTTGGGGAAGGCAAGATTTTTGCTTGATTACAAGAGCAAAATCACTTCCCAGTATAATATCACAATAATTGTAGCCATATATCATAACATGTCATAAGTCCAGGACAATGTTCAGCCGCCTTTCCTAAACAGCAGCACAGAAGGCAAGAAAAGTGAGTGCATTAGGTAATGGATTTCTTTTCCTTTATTCCACTAGAGAGCAGTGTTCTTTTGTACAAGTCAGGTACCTTGCTTTCTGGAAAGAAAAAAAAATGGAAAAAAAAGTCTGGAGGAAAATCTTCTACATATGATAAGTTTTAGTAGCAATAGAAAGACCTTTTGCTGTGAAGTCACGCATTCTGAATAAAAGATGAAGACAGTATTTTACAGCAAAGGTCACTCATTTTAGTATATGCTCTTCTGATGCTGTGTTCTTTTCATATGGAAAAGGTACTGGATGTTCAGAAATAGAACATGTAAATTATAGCTTACATCCTATAGCAAACTTTGTCAAGATGGCGATCCCTTGCCATAAAACAGATCTGTCCATAATCAGCTATTAGCTAGCTTTCTAGGTAAAGCAATAATATACATAATACTTTCAAAGTATCATTTGTACCAATTGTAGGAGACAGAGGAAAACTATGTCTGGATTAACAATAAAGGTGGATAAAAGAAAAAGATAAGCAAAGGAACCCTAGTATCCTGGGGTTTCCTTACAGCCTCCTTTTAAATTTTGTAACTCAATATACTGTCAGAATCTTTAATGCTATTGTTGAGAAAAAGCATGTTTTTCATAATGAGTATTGTCTTTTTATCTAAAGGGAAATATTCTGTCATAGGCAATTGGGCTACAACTCCTTGACAAATCAGATGACATTCCAAGAAGCCCAAGGCCACACTAACAATAGCTGTTTTGCCTCATTTCGTGTTGTATAAACACAGTGCTAACACTTCAGTTTTAAGCACAAGAGTAAAGGCAACACTGAACCAGTAAGTTTATATGTACATGTATATGGAACTGACTGCTTTTCTTGTTCAATAAGAATTAAATTACTGGGCAATTTTGGTTTCTTCTGGAGGGAAATGAATATGCTCTTAAGTATTTAGAATCACTAGAGAGCTTTTTAGGCATTCCTGGACACAAATCAATGTCACCTGAAGTAATAGTTTGCTTGCGGATCCTGTCCAACTTTTTTCTCCATTTGCTCTTAGTGTTTTTTTTTTACATAACACACTACTTTGCTATTTCCTTTTCCTAAGCACACTGAAAAATATAGTTGTAGGGAAATAAATCATAGGAGAAAATAATGAGGGGAAAACAGAGGGATGACAAAAAATTGTATAGCTATTTCAGAATATTCACTGTGTTAATTTAGAGAAATTATGCAAAGTGTCAAGTATGATATCCTGAGAACTTGGATTTACTTGGCCTATTCATCTTGGTGAATGTGCTGCAGTTTCAGACAAGGTAGTTATTGGTGAATTTTAAACTCTTAGACCAAAATAAAATTGGGATTCCTAAATTATAAATCCAGGTATTTTGAAGAGCAGCATTTTTCTAAAGATCTGACACATCAACTGTGTCTAATATACAGAGCTGAATACATGAATGATTGAGTGGAGAGAGAGAAATAAATTTCCCACTTCCTATATGGTTTAATGAATAATGCTAAGTACTCAGCTACAAAAACTTCACTTATATCACAAAAGCCAAAAACCTATTAATTATATATCAGAAATAATATAGAGGACTTCACGTAAGTTATGTGAATGGACAGACCCAGGATTAAATTGTGGCTTTACTATATATTTCATGTGTCACATGATGTAATGCATTCTAAGTCTCACCTTGAGCACTTACAAAAGTGACAGTATTAGCAATGTTTCCCCCCAAATTGTTTAGATGACACACATTTTTAACTTCTCTCAATACATATCAAAAGTAGAAAACATATCAAAATAAGCAGTATTGTGTCAGAGGCATAGTATCCTATTGCTAATAGAATTTTTTTCAGTGGGTCAACATTTTTATTACTTATTTTAAATAGAGAATGAGAGACAGAAAGGGAGAGGAAGGGAGACACCACAACACTGCATCACTGCTCAGAAAGTTTCCCTTTTGGCTGGGACCCCATGTGACTTGGATATTCACATATGATAAAACATGGGCTCTATCAGGTGAACTGCCTTCAGGCTCCTAGGTTAAGTCATTTTTAATCTAGAGAAGTGGTAATGGGTTGCTCTGTGAGTAGAGCATAGTTGCTCTGTGAGCAGAATATAATACATAAAGATTCAGGCTTAATTATAGTATGACATATACCAGACACTGTCTGATTCTCTCACTTTCTTAAAAATCTTTTTTTTCTTTTTAGTCCATGATATATAAGAGACTAGAAATTCTCATCTTCAAATATATTTGCACCCCCTTGGGAAGACAAGTCAAATAAATAAACAGTACAGAAATAATTCTATTTGAATCTCTCAGTTCTAGCTCTGAGAAAAACAGATTTTTCTAAAGATATTTAGATTTAGAAGCAAAAGTTCAAAAGTCATTTAACAATATATGATCCATATAACCATTTGAGAGAGCAAATTGGCAATATGTTTAGAAATATTCATATACTTTGAGGCTGTAATTTTATTCCAACAAATCTATTCCAGAGACATAATTATGAGAGATAAACAGTCAAAACCTAAATACAAAACTTTTTATAGTATTTTTTATTAGTAGTGAAAAATTGGATATGATTTAAATGCCTGACAATAGGAGATTAGTTAAATGTATTGTGGTATTTCTTTACAATAGTCTATTATGAAGCCATTAAAACTATATTTTCATATAATGTTTAATGACATGGAAAATGCTCAGATATAAATTCAAGTGTAAAAAGGAAGATGTAAAACTGAATTTATAATGTGATGCCAACTTTATATAACTGAACACTTCATATACTTATTTTTATTCAACATGTTTTAATTAGTTAACCAAAAATACTATCAAAGCCTATGAATTGTGAATTTAAGAATATAATATTATTTTTTCTTTTTTCTCTGTCTACCTCAAACACAGATTAATGATAAGATTCATATTTTATTCTTTACACATTTGATGTCACCAAATTCTAACATAACAACAAGTAGTATCTGACAAACAAGATATTATTGCTTTGATTTAAATACTGTGAAGTTATAGTTTAAGATACTGCCTTTTGCTCTGCATCATGACATTGAAAGAACTGAAGCGTATTTGATAAAGTTCTAGATAGGCCAAAATAAATTACATTTTTATTTCACCCAGATATTTCAAGAATGGAAAGCATATAAAAAATTGATCAGAGCACTGCTCAAATTTGGTTTTTGGTGGTATCAAGAATCAAACCTGAGATATCAAAAACTCTAGGACTTTCAGAGGTATAACTGTAGAGTAGCAGCAACAGCATTTTACTCTCCCCAATCAACTAGAAAAAGCAATGAAAATCACCTGAAAACTCAACAAAATACAACCAGGATCTCTTCAAAAACTCACCAAGCCACAGGAGAGTACAGATATGTGTGATCTGTGTAAAGAAAATGGGTGAAGGAGATATCCCTAGGATTAAAAGGCTGCACTCAGGAATGGCTGGCACCAGACTAAGTGTTTGGTAACTGAGGCTCAACACTTCTGGGAGTTAAAGAAAGGACTGTTAAGAAAAAAAAAAAGAAGAAAGAAAAGAAGGAAGGAAGGAAGGAAGGAAGGAAGGAAGGAAGGAAGGAAGGAAGGAAGGGAGGGAGGGAGGGAGGAAATCAACTAAACCACAGGTGAGTACAGACACCTGTGGCTAATGGCTTGACGGGGCTGAGCGAGTGGTACCCAGGATTGAAAACTGGTGCTCAGAGACAGCAGGCACCAAATTTGACTGGCATCTGAGACACACCATATCTGTGTCTGAGTTATGTCAACCAAAAGACTGCTAACAAGGGAAACAAATCACCCAAAACCTCACCAGCTTACAACTATGATTTCTCTAGTCTCCATTTCTGTTGCCCCTAAAGGCTAGAACAGCAACAGGGAGGCCCTATATTAACATCAGGGTCACAGAACGGGCCTGATGACTCAGGGTAAAATCTCCCCTCCCCCCGCCAAGATATATAAACAGGGAAATCAAACACTTTAGACATAGTGCTTCCTGCTGGCACAGCAAAGAAATCCACACTAAATGAGGAAGTTGAGAAATACACAAATAGTATTGACAGAAACCACAAATGACCGGACAGAGAGAGGTCTAGAAAAAATGACAAAGGTAAAGTTCAGAACGTGCATTATGAAATCAACTCAAACTAAAGTTAAGGGAAGTCAGGTTGGCGCCCTGGTAGCATCTGCAACATGGTGGCTGAAAAGCATTAAGATATAAAACAGAACAAATAGTTTAATCATCAGGAACCTAAAGAAGGTTCTAATATGGCACATGGAACAAGCTAGTCACTCCAGAGTCAAGCCCATACAGTTGAAGGGAGAACATCACTCCAACATTTTTTTGCCTTTCAACAGTGGCAACCCCGAAGTATTCTCTGGAGGAAATTATGAAAAAATTATTTTCCGTGATGTGGAAAGCAGTGAGACCTTGGATGTATTTACTAATGAAGATGCAGTCTATGACTTGTTGGTGAGCCCAGTCAATGACAACCTTTTTGGCAGCTCCTCAGCGGATGACCGATTTCTTATCTGGGACATCTGAGAGTCTCCCCATGTAGTGCCCTTCTGCCTGGCAAACTGCCCATCAACCTTTTAGTGTCATGTTTAAGCCTGTGGAACCTTGCCTTGTGGAACCTTGGCCATTGTCTACAGCCAACTGCAAGGAGTGGGACTTTGAGATATTTCAAAACCTCAGAGTTCTCTCCTGCATTGTGGTGGCAATCTATCCCTTCAAAGTGTCATTAGTGTGCAATTCAATAGCAGTGGAACCCAGCTCCTGCCACCTGTGCTCTATGATATTCAGTCCAGCTGCCTGTGTTCCAGTTTCACAATCAGGTTACTTCAACTCTTGCACCATGAAAAGCTGCTGTTTTGCAGGAGACCGTGACCAGTATATCCTTTCAGGCTCTGATGAATTCAACCTAAACATGTTGAGAATTTCTGCAGATCCAGAAGCAGGTGGCACTGGCAGGGTGGTCAACTGTGCCTTCACGGAGCTGAAAGGGCATCGGTCTATTGTCAACCAGGTCCAATTTAACCCCCACACCTACATGATCTGCTCTTCTGGTATAGAAAAGATTATCAAAATCTGGGGGCCGGGCAGTAGCGCAGCGGGTTAAGCACACATGATTCAAAGTGAAAGGACCAGCTTAAGTATCCAGGTTTGAGCCTCCCCGGTTCCTCACCTGCAGGAGGGTTGCTTCACAAACCTCGAAACAATTCTGCAGGTGTCTATTTTTCTCTACCCTTCTCTGTCTTCCCCTCCTCTCTTGAGTTGTCTCTGTCCTGTCCAACAACAATGACAGCAATAACAACAATTATTATTGTCTCTGTCCTATCCAACAACAATGACAGTTGTCAACAACTGTCCTATCCAACAACAAAGTTGTATAGTTGTCCTATCCAACAACGACAGTTGTCTCTATCCTATCCAACAATGACAGCAATAACAACAATAATAACATCAATGATAAACAACAAGAGCAACAAAAGGACAAAAATTAAAAAATAGGACAAAAGAAAACAAATAAAAAATAGGACAAAAGGAAAAAAAATAGTCTGCAGGAGTAATAGATTCATAGTGCAGGCACTGAGCTCTAGAGACAAGCCTTGAGGCAAAAAAAAAAGATTATTAAGTTCTAGAGCCTATATAAGCAGCCAGGATGTACTGAAGATCTGGACTGCAGGGTGGAGGACAATTTGCACTACCTCTGCACCCACGAAGAGTACATCAGCCTAGAGCTGAACAGTAGGAATGGCCTGTCCCATGACTATGTCAACCAGTCAGTACAGGAAGATCCTTCTAGGTGATGGCCTTCTTGACTCTCTGGTGTGCCCTGAGGTCGAGGGCTGGACTCAGACTCCTACAGCAACTTCAGCGAGAGCAGGATCCTCCAGCTGCATGCAGGGGTGAGTGAGCACTTGGGCTACACCAAGTCCTTGGCTTTGCTGCTGCACGCCCCTCCACCAGCAGTGGATGAGCCTGCTGACAGAGCCTTCCACTTGGGGCCCCTGGATCACCACCAATACCAGCAGCAGCGTGGTGGCCTCAGCCATACCACTGGCCTCCACATGTGAAAATATAGTCTCCAACCAGCAGTGTCTGTGTGCTCTCAGGCACCATCGGGATAAGTACGTCTTGGCCCTTTCCAATGAGTCAGACTCTGAAGAGAATGAATGTGAGTTTGAGCTGGACACAAACTGTCCCAGTTTGAGCTGGTAAGAGCCCCTAGACCACTGTCTCCCACCTCTGAAGACGAGTCTAGCAGCTCTGAGGAGGTTAAAGAGAAGGAGAAGGAAGAGGAAGAGGAGGGAGAGGAGGAGGAGCACCAAGCCTCCACCCAGCCTGGAAGATCATGTAGTGCAGGCAGAAGGCCCCCAGAGAACAGAGGCCCAGAAACCTGGCCAGGCCCTGGCCAATGCCTACATTGGGGAAGACAACTATGACTACCCCAGATCAAAGTGGACTGCCTCTCCTCCTCCACCACTTCCTCTCCTGAGCAGAGTGGTTCCACTCTGGACATTTAGTCCAGCTGCGCATCACAGACTTCTAACATGGAGTCAGTTGGGTGAAAGATTTACAAAGCTAACAAGAGGCTGTGCTATTCCTATACCTCCTACTTAAATAACAAAGAAGGAAGATCTCCTGTGTGTCTGGAGAGGCAGATAAAGGCAGAGCGGGAAACAGCCAAAAGGATAACCCAATCCCTTCTAGTAAGGAAGCTTATCTAAACATGGCCCAGAGGAACCAGGAACTGCCCCTTGATGGCCTCAGCAAGAACAGTTCTGAAAGAAGGGACATCTGTCAGAACTCCCAGCAGTGTTCCATTCCATGAGTACAACAGCCACCCTTTGGCAGCGAAACCAGAGGACACCTCTCAGGACACTAGCAATAGCGTTCAGTAGAACACACTAACATTACTTTGAAACCATGAAGCTCAATGGGAAGGCCTTGGGCAAAGGCTCTGAGCAGCAAGGCCGAGAAGCAATACTCTCCTCCTATTCCCAAGGCATCTGGTTCCACTCTTAGTGGATCTGGCAATTGTCCCAGGACCCTGGCTGATGACAGTGAGGAAAGAAGCCTCAAAACCATCTGTGCTAACCACAACAATGGACAACTACATTCCTAGGGCCCTCACCCCCACAACAACAGGCAGAACTTGGGAGAGCTAGAGGCAGTGGCTACTCTCCCCCTGGGACATTTAAACACTGACCATGATAACTTGCCCCTAGCTGGGACACTCCTACACAAAGATTCCTCTGGGTCTGACATGGTCTGTGAAACCCCCAGTGCTGTAACAAAAGAGGACCCCACTGACGTCCCCCAGTTACAGACTGTAACAGGTCTGTTCATGGCCACGGCAGCCTAAACAGCAACAAGTTGTATTGGAAGATACAAATGCAGAGAATTCCTCCTCGGAGAAGAAATTAAAAATGTGATAAATGCCAAGGGAAAACAAAAAGCTTCAACAAATAGCTTTATAATAATAATAAATAATAATAATTCCTATTTAATGAACACAGAGGAACAGAAAAAAAGTATTAAAACCAAAAAAAAAAAAAAAGAAAGAAAGAAACTAAAGTTAAGTTTCAAGAACTCCACGATCATTTTACCAAACAAATAGAAAATACAAGGGAAAATAACTCAAAACAGAACTTCAGGGCCTAAAGAACACTTTGAACACAGTTCAGATTGAAGTAAGATGCCTTAGAAGTAAACTTAACCACATGGAGGGGAGAATATCAAGGCTAGGGGGATAGGCAGTGGCACTCCTGGTTAAGCATACATAGCTCTCACAACAAGGAACAAGGTTCAAGCCCCACTTTCTACCTGCAGGGTGGGGGACACATATCACAAGCAATGAAGCAGGTTTACAGTTATTTATGTTTCTCTCTCCCTATCTTCCCTTCCTCTCTCAATTTCTTCCTGTCTTATCCAATAAAATGAATATATATATTCATATATATATCAACACTATATATGAATATATATATATATATTCATATATATATCAACACTAGAAGACACAAACACCACACTGTGGATTTAAAACACTTGGAGAGGAAAGGATTAGGAAAAATGATACACTTCTCAATGAAATAGGAGACTCCATCAGAAAGAACAACACCAAAGTTATTGGGATCCCAGAGGAAAAGAAATTTTGACAGAGAATTTTCTATCCCTGAGCTGTTCAAAATATAGAAATCCAAGAATGTGAACACACACCTAAATATTTTAATCCAAAGTAACCCACATAAACACACATTATTGCAAAAATATCCAAAACCAGGGACAAAGAAGAAATATTGCAGGCTTCCAGGGAAATGAAAAAAGTCACATACGTAGGCAGAACCATCAGGCTTACATTAGACTTCTCATCATAAACCCTAGAGGCAAGGAGGGAGTGGAATGGAATCTTCAAAGTACTAAAAGATAAGAATTGCCAGCCATGAATTCTATATCCTCTTAAATTACGTGTTGAAGTTGTGGGGAAAAGAAAACTCCATTTCACTGCTGGTGGGACTGTAAACTGGTATAGCCCCTTTGGCAGACTACATAGAGAGCCCTTAAACAAATGAAAACGAAATTACCTTATGACCTAGAAATTCCACTTTTAAAGCATTTATCCAGTGGCCACTCTAGCACTAATTAGAAGGGACATATGCACCCCCTGTGTTCATGGCTACATTACTTATTCACAATAGACAAAGAGTGGACGTGACCTAAATGCCCATCATCAGATGACTGGCTAAAGAATTATGGCATATGTATCCCACGGAATACTACTCTGTAATAAAAAAGATGATATCGGGTCCTATAGGACAAAATGGAGGGACTGAAAGTGATTATGCTTAGTGAAATAAGAGATCAATGACAACTATCTGATAGTTTAATTCATAAGTGGAATCTAGGTTTCTGATTTATATAAACTTGCCAATAAACAAACAAACAAACAAATAAAATCCAAACAAGAAAGAAGCAAGCAAACTGTAAGACCTACATGAACTATGGTGGTTATCTTTGATAAGTGAAAGGGTAAAGATATAGAATTTTCATGGTGGATGTGGTGTGAAATTATACATTGTAATCTTACTATATTTTAACAAACTATTAAGAACAACAAAAAAATACCTTCTATACCAAATATATATATATATTCAGGCTTGGGACCTTTTAGATACCAAGAGTTATCTCTCTCTCTCTCTCTCTCTCTCTCTCTCTGCCCCACTCCTCCTCCCTCTCCTTTTCTACCTTTATCTCTCTCTCAGAAAGAAAGAAATATTAAAAGAAAAGAAAAATTATTTTGATGTTTAACCACTTGAAGCATTTCCTCTGCCACTCAAAATTTTTTTATTTGATTTTTTTCTGATAGTTCTTAACTTAAATCCTTTCTTAGGGAGCTTCCAAAGAATAAAGAGCAAGATGCACATTTTTAAAATTAAACTAGAGTAAGGCTCATTTTGGTTTGTAATTACCATCTGAATCAATCAGAAACATATCTATATATTGGTATACAGATACATGATACATTACAGGTTCTTGTTGATTTTATTTTTTCCTGTCTTGAGGCATTTTACCAATTAGTCAACCCAGGAGTTATCTTCTCATTGTGTACTAATTATACACAGGGACACTTAAAACATTTTAATAAGAAGAAATAGAAGAACAATAATTTACATTAAAAAGAAAGTACTACTTTATCTTCTGAAATATTTCTTATTGTGTTCTTCAAAGCACTGCATTATTTTTTATTTTTTATTATTATCTTTATTGGATAGAGACAGGCAGAAATCAAGAAAGAAGGGGTGACAGAGAGGGAGAACGACATAGAGACACCTGAAGCCCTGCTTCACTACTCGTAAAGCAGATGGGAACAGAGGGCTCGAACCTGGGTCCTTGAGCACTGTAATACATGTGCTTAACCAGGTGTGCCACCACCCAGCCCCTATTGCACTGTATTATCTTTTGAGAAAGTAGAAATAAGACTAGAGACATCACCTTTCACAATACAAAAATAGTGGAAGAAACCTAAATGCCCATCATCAGATGACTGGCTAAAGATTTATGGCATATATATCCCATGGAATGCTACTCTGTAATCAAAAAGATGATATTGGGCCCTTTGGGACAAAATGGAGGGACTGAAGGTGATTATGCTTAGTGAAATAAGTAAAGAGATCAATGACAACCATCAGATAGTTTCATTCATATGTATAATCTATATATCTGATTTATATAAATTTGCCAATAAACAAAAAAACAAACAAATAAAATCCAAACAAGACAGAAGCAAGCAAACTGCAAGCCTTATGTGAACTACTGTGACATTTTTATCAACTATTGTGATATTTTTTCAACAAGTCTCCTCTTTTCAAACACAGTTTTGAATTTAGAATTTCTCATGTTGGTGCATAGAAGAAAACTGAGATATGAAAATATTCCACAACAGAAGATGTTTTAGAAATCAAATGTGAACACAGAAATTCACTGGTAAAAATTCAGATTATAAGCATTCAGATGAGCATATAGTATGTGAGCTTTCTCAAATAAAAAAAATCAGTAAGTAAACAATGTATTTCATCTAAGAATGAAATAGGAATATAGCTTTTTTGTGTAATTAATCATTTAACAGTAAATATATCACCACAAAATAATTACGATAAAAACCGAGGTTTTTGTTGTTGTTGTTGAAATGATGTTGTGACAGTGTTCTTTCACCTGGGAGGACAGTACATCAAACTTCATTTGACAAAGTTTGTAAGCAACCAAATGCTCAAACAGGTGACTAGAATATATAAATGATGCTGAAATGAAAGCATTGATCATTCTAACTTATGCTTATAAATGAAAAAGAAAATTTATTTGCTTCTGTATTGACAGAAGAAAAAAGATGCTGCCCAAATCATATGATACAAAAGCTTCAATTTTTTTTTAATCCTGAACTTGGTGATGAAAGATTAACTATAATAAATGATGAGCTAGAACCACTAGATATACATTTGAAACACAGGATATTATTACAAAATGGGTAAGTCCTGGATTCATTTCTGCATGCTGGTGAACAGTTGCTTATATTCGGTGTCAGTTGTCTGTTATAGGCAAATACAATAACAAAATGGGGAGGACGGAGCTGATACCAAGCTTCTTTTTTCTTGTTTTTAGGATTTTTTTTCTCTATTTTTTATTTTTATTTAATTATTTATTAGAGACAGAGGGAAATTGAGAGTGGAGGGGGAGACAGGGAGGGAGAAAGACAGAAGACACCTGCAGCCCTGCTCACTGCTTGTGAAGCTTTCCCCCTGCAGGTGGGGACCAGGAGCTTGAACACAGGTCCCTGAGCACTGTAATGTGTAAACTCAACCAGGTGTGCCACTACTTGGCTCCAATACAGAGCTTTTCCACCAAGCTGAAGATGATACCATGACTCTAACTTCTCTGGGCAGAAGACCTCACCAATATACCCTGGAACCCCACCTCTCCAGAGTCCTGCCCCACTAGGGAAAGAGAGAGGCAGGCTGGGAGTATGGATCAACCTGCCAACACCCATGATCAGTAGAGAAGCAATTACAGAAGCCAGACCTTCCACCTTCTGCACCTGCAATGACCTTGGGTCTTTGTTCCCAGAGGGATAAAGAATAGGAAAACTTTCAATGGAGGGAGTGGTGGAAATTGTGTAGAAATTTACCCCTCTTGTCTAATGGTCTTGTTGGTATTTTTATTTTATAAATAAATAAAAAAGGGAAAAAAGAAAATGGGAAAAGTATATCTGAGTTTGCTATATTCAAATACATATTAAAATCCCTAAGTGACTTTCATTATCTCTCTATACTTAATTTTGTGAATTTAAAAAAAATTTTATATATATATATATATATATATATATATATATATATATAGAGAGAGAGAGAGAGAGAGAGAGAGGAGGAGAGTGAGAGAGAGAGAGGGAGAGTTTAATCCAGATGTGAAATGGTAGTGTCTATTTTTCCTGGCATATGAAAGAGAGTTTTAGCATCAGGGCTAGAAGTAGGTTTTTAAACTGAACCAGGGATGATGCTCACTAGCAGTATTTCCTTGGAATTAGTTTAAGGCAAGACGTGTGTAAAAATAAAACTTTAGGCTAAAAATTAAAACTACACAAAAGGTTCTAATGTCTTAAGACAAACACAACAGTCAATTTCTTAACCCATTTCCCCTATCCACCTTATTTGCTTTCTCCATCTTTCCCCTATGCTCCTTCTCTTTAATTTGTGAGACAGGATTAATATAGAAACCGTCCAAAGGACATATAAATTTCTATTCCCACTTTATTTAAATTATGTATCAAGAGAAAAAATATACTGGATTTATCTCAAGGAAAGCCAAGTCCACCAAACTCTTCCAGACATTTCTTTGAAAGAATTGGGATTTATGTGAGTTCAGAAGAAATATCCAAAGTAAAGAATAGTCTAAATTCATATAATTTTCAGAACATCATTTTGGTAATCTTGATTGTAGCAACTGAGTGATTTACTATGTAAATATTTATTGAGATGTTAGTAAACACCAGGCATTGGGAATACAAAAATTAATATACAGGGCCCCTTTTCTCAAATATAAATGGATTCAAACAGTAGACAACTGCAGTAACTTAAAGAAAAATATTTAAGGAAAAATTCCAAGTGCACAACTTATATACTTAAAAAAAAGCAACAAATTTCCTGTAGAGAGACATAAGAAAGAGGATTGGTGCACATGTCAAGTGCTCATAGTACTAGTTGCAAGGGCCCCGTTTTGAGCCCCCATTCCACACCTGTAGAGGGAAAGCAGGTCTGCAGGTATCTATCATTCTCTTTCCCTCTGTATCTTCCCCTCCTGCCTCAATGTCTCCCTGTCCTCTTGAATAAAATGAAGAAAAACAAAAGAGGGGCATGGTTGCTAGGAGAGGTGGATTCAAACTGCTGGCACTGAGCCCCAGTGACAAAGAGAGATAAGAGAGAGAGAGAGAGAAAGAGAGAGAGAGAGAGAGAGACAGGGAGTGAGAGAGAGATGGACATTAGAGATAGAATTACTTGTCTCAAAATACGACACATTGTAGCTTGAGTTTAAACTTTAAGAACACTAAGAAGAAGAAGAAGCAGAAGAAGAAGAAGCAGAAGAAGAAGAAGAAGAAGAAGAAGAAGAAGAAGAAGAAGAAGAAGAAGAAGAAGAAGAAGAAGAAGAAGAAGAAGAAGAAGAAGAAGAAGAAGAAGAAGAAGAAGAAGAAGAAGAAGAAGAAGAAGAAGAAGAAGAAGAAGGGGGAGTTTCGGTAGCACAGCGGGTTAAGCACACATGGCGCAAAGTGCAAAGACTGGCATAAGGATCCTGGTTTGAGCCCTCAGCTCCCCACCTGCAGGGGAGTCACTTCATAAGTGGTGAAGCAGGTCTGCAGGTGTCCATCTTTCTTTCCCCCTCTCTGTCTTCCCCTCCTCTCTCCATTTCTCTATGTTCTATCCAACAATGAGTACAATATGTTTAGCTATCACAAATGTGTTTCCCACAAGTGATTATCTCCCTTTTTTTTTGAGATATATATTTGGCAAACCAAGCTGATAATGATCCCTTTATTTTGGACTGAACTTCGCATAATGTTTCTTGTCAATGACTGAGTTTCAATCCTAAAGAATTATAAGAGATGAATGAGATGTACTTTTTCCCCCCAGTTCACCTACAAGATTAGTAAAAGTATCAATATATATAAATCTAGATCCAACGATAGACAATAAATTTCCATTGCTCTAGGGGGAATGTGAAATATATTTCTATTCCCCCCACTTTTTTTTTTAAAATTCTGGACCACAGTTATGACTTTTCCTCCCCTCAAATAAACTTCTAATTCTCAAGGTCATTTTAGAGGTATGATAACTTCTAGAAAAACTGCTATCTTGGAATGTCATTTTTGCCAGCCCTCAGGTCCCATATTTTCAGTAATTCAAATTGGGCAATTATTTACTTGGTGCTTGAGCTTAAAAAGCACATCCACACGCACACAAATAGTTTTCTGGATCTCATTCATGCAAAAAAATTACTGGTAACTTGATGAATCTGCAAGTAATTTTACAAAAATGTTTTAGCTCATTTTGCCAATGCTATCTGACCCCTGGATTTACTTCACTGTTGTAAGTTTCTGAGTGTTGGCCTGGTCTGATCAGTACCAGCTGTGGATGCTTGGGCTGTACACAGCAGATGCTAACATCAGAAAGGGCTGTATGTGCCAGTGCAGGCTGGAAGGTTTGTGAACTAGGACTGAAATAAGATTGCAGTTGAAAATGAAGCATATCTTTCAATTCTGCTATGATCTCTTTTGCTCAGGTAAGCTATTTGATTGTACCCTAGTGTCACTTAAAATCTCTCAATCAGCTGCTGCTCAGAATAGTGAGAACAGATGTCTCCAGCAAAGAATAAATAGAATGTCTTAAGAAGTAGATCTGCTTAATAGAGATTTTTAAGATGATATTTTTTTAATCCAACTTCATGGAATGCTAAGGAAGAAAATAAAAACAACATAATAATGATGATGCAAGTAGAGAACAACAAGAAATCATTTTCAGAGCACACAGCTTTAGTGTTAATTTATATTGTTAAGCTTCCCCCTCCCCTTTTTCTTTACCAGAGTACTGATTAGCTCTGGTTTATGGTGATTCAGGGGGATTGAACATGGGACTTCAGAACCGCACACATGACAGTCTCTTTGTAACTTTTTTCTCTTTTATTTTTCTTTCTTTTATTTTTTTAAAATGTCTACTTTGAGAGATTTGGGGCTGGTTAAAACACAAGTTCTTTGTTTCCTTCTTCCTCTCTCTCTTTTTAGCATACATACATCTAGTTTAAATGCCAACAGGGAATTGCTTCTAAAATCTATTTATGAAAGTGGAATCCTGTCTTCTATGTTTCATTACATTTAAACAATAATATCTGGGACAGAGTTCTTGGTATCTGAACAGTATTATTTTATGTGGAGAAGAGCAGACACAATGTAATGGTTACTAAAATCTGGTGTTGGATAAAAGGTGGTAGACAGGATTTGGCTAGAATATCCATCACAGCAAATAAGATAATAGTTACATTATTTGTAGTGATCCCAAAGTGAAAACTTCCCAAATGATGAACTGGCTGATAGAGACATAAAATGTAATATGTAAACATAATGGAATATTATTCTGTCATAAAAGGGAATGAAGTTCTGTTACTTGCTACAAAATGAATTAACCTTGTAAACATTATGGCAAGTGAAGGAATCAGAAACAAGAGATCACAATTAGAGGATACAGTTTATACAAAATGTGTAAAACAAACAATTCCATAGACAGTAAGTGTAATAAAGAATGACCCATAATGGGTATGGGATTGATTTAGGAGTGATACAAATATTCTGAAACTAGATAGTGATGATAATTGAGCAATTTTGTAAATATAGTAGAGACCACTGAATTGTGGATACTTTTCAAGGGCAAATTTCATGTGATGTGAGCAATATATCAATTTTTAAAATATATGAGATGGAAAAACAGGCCAACTTGCAATTTTGAAATATGCAGTGCACAAATTACATCTTTATATGCTTTTTATTATTTCCCTCTGAAAATCATCGATTACAAAGCTACATTGCAGTATCCTGCTCTCCTAACATTTTTTTCACGTATTCCATTATTTTTACCCTCTGCTCTATTTTAGGCACATTATTAAATTTAATTTTCCACTTGCATTTATTCTTGCTCCATCTGTGTCTGATTTCCTCCTAACCCTATGCATTAAAATTTTAGTGTTAACTACTCTTTCATTCTTAGATATTTATTTAATTTTAAAATTTGTAGAGTTTTTGCTTTCTAGTTTACTAGTTGTTTTTGTAATCTAGTAAGTTTAATATTTTAATATTTCGTGGTTAATTATTCAGTTTGTTGTTTCTATCAACTTTAATTTCATAGGAACTTGCTCCTCAAGTGTATCCTTTTAGCTTGCTTGTGTGCAGTGGAAGATAGAAGTTGTATTTCGGAGGAAGATGGCGGACTGAGAAGTCGCTAACAGCGAGTGCTCTGATTGCATCGTCGACAACGGTAGGATTTTCTGCCTTTAGCAGGCCAGTCAATAAGGGGTGACACCAAAGAAGTGATTACAATTTAATTTGGGTTAAGAATTAGAGTAAAGGTGACACGGACTAGCGGGGCTCCAGAATTCCCAGGGCGCCGGGCAAGGCAAGTGCACCGGGCATTGTCCTCCATCAGCCCAGGAAGGCGGCTCCTCCGCCAGTTGCAGAGCGCGGCAGGCAGAGGACCTGGAGAGAGCACTTTAGCTCGGGGGCTTCCTCTTGGGAGTCTCCAGGGTCCACCGCGACCCTGAGGGCGGATCCAAAGACTTCTTGAGTATAGCTCTCATTGGATCAGAGGACTTGGAGCTAGTTTTCATTTTTGAGAAATCCTTTAAAAAAGTCTGGAGGGGGGGGGGGTTCCCGGAAGATGGCGGACTGAGAAGAGGCTAGCCTTTGAGCTCCGGACACATCTCGTGTAAACAATAGGATTTTCTGCCTTTAGCAGGCCAGCCAATAAGGAGCCATAGCGGTGACACCAAGGATGTGTCTAAAACTTAATTTGGGTTAAGTATTAGAGTAGGGGAAAAAAATTCTTTTTTCTTCCTTTTAATTTTCAAGCATACATCATTCCTGCCGCCCCCACCCCCATAAGCAGTGCCTGGGACTAGCTACTAGCAGGATACCCCATACCACCAAACAGGGTGTTTTTTTTTTTTAAATTCACTGATACACATTTGGGAAGTTCCTCGCACTGCTCTTTAATTACAACTCTTCTTCTTATCTTCTCCCTTTTCTCTGTCTTATCTCTCACTATCTCTTTTTTTTTTTTAATCTTGTCATACACTTCTTTCTTCTTTGCCTTTCTGAATTTGTGAATTACTTTGGGGAAGAAACCTGACCCAGAGTGGACTCTCTATGTGTGTATCTCTTCTCTAGTTCCCTTTACACTCTTGTTACCCCTAGAATATACACTGGATAGTAGATTTGAATAGCTGTCTATTCTTGCTATCCTCTGTTTCTTTTCTCTTCACTGGGATTTGGTTACTATTTTTTCACGAACTGGAGAAATTGTTTGGCTAACTGGTAACGATTAAACTCCTTCAATACTTACTTTAGTTGCTACTGTAATTCCGGAGGTTGGTGAGTGCAATTGTCATAAAGGTATTTAGTACAGTGTTACTTGTGCTCAAAACACAACAACTGAGGAACAACAGAGCATAAAAAAAAGAGAGAAACACATAAATAAAAAAAATGGGTAGATTAAAAACAAATAAAACTTCTACCCCAATGAATGAAGACAAGAGCCCAGAAGAAACCACAAATCAGTCAGAAGTAACCATAGATAAGAAAAATATGCAAGCAATAATAAACTTATTAATCACAGAAATGAAAACAACATTGGAGGAAAGGAATGGCAGTATTAGGGAAACAACAAATGACCCTCAAGGAAAATACTGATTATCTTGAGACAATTAGAGAACTGAAAGCTGAAATAGCTGTAATGAAGAAAGAAGCTGAGGCAAGCAGACTAACAGAAGCAGAAAACAGAATTAGTCAGACAGAGGATGAGTTAGAGAAAACTAAGAAAGAGGTGAAAGAGCTTAAAAAGAGATTGAGAGACACTGAAAACAACAACAGAGACATATGGGATGATCTCAAAAGAAGTAACATTCGTATAATTGGCCTGCCAGAGGAAGAAAGAGAGGAAGGGGAAGAAAACATTCTAGAGGAAATAACTCAAGAAAACTTCCCAGACCTGAATAACAGAAAGGATATCAAGGTTCAAGCGGCCCAGAGAGTACCAAACAGAATCAACCCAGACCTGAAGACACCAAGACACATCATAGCCACAATGAGAAGAAGTAAGGATAAAGAAAGGAGCCTAAAGGCTGCAAGAGAGAAACAAAAAGTCACATACAGGGGAAAACCCATAAGACTATCTGCAGATTTCTCAACTCAAACTCTAAAATCCAGAAGGGAGTGGCAAGATATCTATCGAGCCCTGAATGAAAAAGGGTTTCAACCAAGGATAATATATCCTGCTAGACTTTCATTCAAGCTAGATGGAGGGATCAAAACCTTCTTTGACAAACAACAGTTAAAGGAGGCAACTATCACCAAGCCGGCCCTGAAAGAGGTACTAAAAGACCTCTTATAAACAAGAACATCACTATAATACTTGTAATATATCAGAGTAAACAAATTGTTTTTTAGAACAATGGCACTACAATACATTAAATCCATAATATCAATAAATGTCAATGGCTTAAACTCACCCATCAAAAGGCACAGGGTGGGGGGATGGATCAGAAAACATAACCCAACCATATGCTGCTTGCAAGAATCACATCTGTCACAACAAGATAAACACAGACTTAAAGTGAAAGGATGGAAAACTATCATACAGGCTAACGGTCCACAAAAAAGGGCAGGAACAGCCATTCTCATCTCAGACATGATAGATTTTAAATTAAATAAAGTAATAAAAGATAGGCAAGGACATTACATAATGATTAGAGGATCAATCAGCCAAGAAGACTTAACAATTATTAACATCTATGCACCCAACGAGGGACCATCTAAATACATTAAACACCTATTGAAAGAATATAAAAAATACATCAATAGTAATACAATAATAGTGGGAGACTTCAATACCCCACTCTCACACTTAGACAGATCAACAAAGCAGAGAACCAATAAAGATACAAGAGAATTGAATGAAGAGATTGACAGACTAGACCTCTTGGACATTTTCAGACTCCTCCACCCCAAAAAACTGGAATACACCTTCTTTTCAAATCCACATAACACATACTCAAGGATAGACCACATGTTAGGCCACAAAGACAGCATCAATAAATTCAAGAGCATTGAAATCATCCCAAGTATCTTCTCAGACCACAGTGGAGTAAAACTAACTTTTAACGACAAACGGAAAATTATTAAAAGACATAGAATTTGGAAACTAAACAACATGCTCCTTAAGAACCACTGGGTCAGAGACTCACTCAAACAGGAAATTCAAATGTTCCTGGAAACTAATGATAATGAAGACACAACCTATCAAAATATTTGGGACACAGCGAAAGCAGTACTGAGAGGGAAACTTATAGCCATACAATCACATATTAAACACCAAGAAGAAGCCCAAATGAACGACCTTACTACACACCTCAAGGACTTAGAGGAAGAGGAACAAAGGAACCCTAAAGCAACCAGAAGGACAGAAATCACTAAAGTTAGAGCAGAAATAAACAACATCGAAAATAAAAGAACCATACAAAAGATCAATGAAGCCAAATGTTGGTTCTTTGAAAGATTAAACAAAATTGACAAACCCCTAGCCAGACTCACCAAACAAAAAAGAGAGAAGACTCAAATTAATAGAATTGTAAACGATGCAGGAGATATCACAACTGACACCACAGAAATCCAGAGAATTCTGCGAAACTTCTATAAAGAACTATATGCCACCAAGCTAGAGAATCTGGAAGAAATGGAACAATTCCTAGAAACTTATGCACTTCCAAAACTGAACCAAGAAGAACTACAAAATCTAAATGTACCAATCACAGACAAAGAAATTGAAACCATTATTAAGAATCTCCCCAACAACAAAAGTCCTGGACCAGATGGCTTCACAAACGAATTCTACAAAACTTTCAGGAAACAGTTAATACCCATACTTCTTAAGCTATTCCATAAGATTGAAGAAACAGGAATACTCCCTTCCACCTTTTATGAAGCCAACATCACCCTGATACCAAAAGCTGATAGGGACAGAACAAAAAAGGAAAACTACAGACCAATATCTCTGATGAACATAGATGCCAAAATATTAAACAAGATCTTGGCCAACCGGATACAGCAACACATCAAAAAGATTGTTCATCATGACCAAGTGGGATTCATCCCAGGAATGCAAGGCTGGTTCAACATCCGTAAATCAATCAGTGTCATTCATCACATCAATAAAAGCAAAGCCAAAAACCACATGATTATCTCAATAGATGCAGAGAAAGCCTTTGACAAAATCCAACACCCATTCATGCTCAAAACTCTACAAAAAATGGGAATAGATGGGAAATTCCTCAAGATAGTGGCGTCTATATATAGCAAACCTACAGCCAACATCATACTCAATGGACAGAAGCTGAAAGCATTCCCCCTCAGATCGGGGACTAGACAGGGCTGTCCACTGTCACCATTATTCTTCAACATAGTATTGGAAGTTCTTGCCATAGCAATCAGGCAAGAGAAAGAAATCAAAGGGATACAGATTGGAAGGGAAGAAGTCAAGCTCTCACTATTTGCAGATGATATGATAGTATACATAGAAAGACCTAAAGAATCCAGTAGAAAATTACTAGAAGTTGTTAGGCAATATAGCAAGGTATCAGGCTACAAAATCAATGTACAAAAATCAGTGGCATTTCTTTATGCAAACACTAAATCTGAAGAAGAAGACAACCAGAAATCACTCCCATTTACTGTTTCAGCAAAATCAATCAAATACCTAGGAATAAAGTTGACCAAAGAAGTGAAAGACTTGTATGCTGAAAACTATGAGTCGCTACTCAAGGAAATAGAAACTGATACCAAGAAATGGAAAGATATCCCATGCTCATGTATTGGAAGAATAAATATCATCAAAATGAATATTCTCCCCAGAGCCATATACAAATTTAATGCTATACCCATCAAAGTTCAACCAGGCTTCTTTAAGAGAATAGAGCAAACACTACAATCATTTATCTGGAACCTGAAAACACCTAGAATTGCCAAAACTGTCTTAAGGAAAAGAAACAGAAATGGAGGCATCACACTCCCAGACCTTAAAATATATTATAAAGCCATCATCAGCAAAACATCATGGTACTGGAAAAAAATAGGCACACAGACCAGTGGAACAGAATTGAAAGCCCAGAAGTAAATCCCAGCACTTATGGGCATCTAATCTTTGATAAGGGGGCCCAAAGTATTAAATGGAAAAAGGAGGCTCTCTTCATTAAATGGTGCTGGGAAAACTGGGTTGAAACATGCAGAAGAATGAAATTGAACCACTATATCTCACCAGAAACAAAAATCAACTCCAAATGGATCAAAGACCTAGATGTCAGACCATAAACAATCAAATACTTAGAGGAAAACATTGGTAAAACACTTTCCCACATACACCTCAAGGACATCTTTGATGAATCAAACCCAATTGCAAGGAACACCAAAGCAGAAACAAACCAATGGGACTACATCAAATTGAAAAGCTTCTGCACATCCAAAGAAACTATTAAACAAACAGAGAGACCCCTCACAGAATGGGAGAACATCTTCACATGCCAGACATCAGACAAGAAACTAATCACCAAAATATATAATGAGCTCCGCAAACTTAGCCGCAAAAAAGCAAATGACCCCATCCAAAAATGGGCAGAGGAAATGAACAAAACATTCACCTCAGAGGAGATCCAAAAGGCTAACAAACATATGAAAAACTGCTCTAGGTCACTGATTGTCAGAGAAATGCAAATTAAGACAACAAGATACCACCTCACTCCTGTAAGAATGGCATACATCAAAAAGGACAGCAGCAACAAATGCTGGAGAGGATGTGGGGACAGAGGAACCCTTTTACATTGCTGGTGGGAATGTAAATTGGTCCAGCCTCTGTGGAGAGCAGTCTGGAAAACTCTCAGAAGGCTAGACATGGACCTTCCATATGACCCAATAATTCCACTCCTGGGGTTATACCCCAAGGACTCCATAACACCCAACCAAAAAGAGGTGTGTACTCCTATGTTCATAGCAGCACAATTCATAATAGCTAAAACCTGGAAGCAACCCAGGTGCCCAACACCAGATGTGTGGCTGAGAAAGCAGTGTTATATATACACAATGGAATACTATGCAGCTATCAAGAACAATGAACCCACCTTCTCTGACCCATCTTGCACAGAGCTAGAAGGAATTATGTTAAGTGAGCTAAGTCAGAAAGATAAAGATGAGTATGGGATGATACCACTCATCAACAGAAGCTGACTTAGAAGATCTGAAAGGGAAACTAAAAGCAGGACCTGATCAAATTGTGAGTAGGGCACCAAAGTAAAAACCCAGTGGTGAGGGGTAGACATGCAGCTTCCTGGGCCAGTGGGGGGTGGGAGTGGGCAGGAGGGATGGGTCACAGTCCTTTGGTGGTGGGAATGGTGTTTATGTACACTCCTAGCAAAATGTAGACATATAAATCAGTAGTTAATTAATATGAGAGGGGGAAATCAATTGTATGTCTCAAAGTTTCTCAAAAGACAAACTGAATCTTTTTAATATATAGGCTATGTATTTGATATACGGACTCTCTCAAAAGCCTAGACCATG
Organism: Erinaceus europaeus; assembly: GCF_950295315.1. Lineage (NCBI taxonomy): Eukaryota > Metazoa > Chordata > Mammalia > Eulipotyphla > Erinaceidae > Erinaceus > Erinaceus europaeus. The sequence goes on along the minus strand of NC_080171.1, from coordinate 35,030,381 downwards.
TAGATTAGAAGCTTCCAATAGCACAGCTATATACAAAATACTGGGTACTGTACAGCAAACCATAACAAAGGGACTTTTCAAAGTTAACCCAATTAACAAATAATGTGATGATAACATTAACTATCGATTGTCTTTTTGAACCCTAAGACAGCAGGAACTTCACATCTTCACTATAGAGCCCCTACTTCCCCCAGTCCTGGAACCCTTGGATAGGGCCCACTTTCCCGTATGCATCTCCCAATCCAAACCAAATAATATTGCATTCGCCGATCACAACCTAACCAAAACAACAATTGCCATCTCAACATGCTTCACCTCAGACTGTATCCAGAGACTTCACGTGTGGAATGACAGCCCTTCAGCTTCATTACTTGGGTGAGACCTTTCCTTTAATAGTACACTCTAATTTCATCTCAGGTAGTTCACTTTCTAACAAAGTCCCATAACCTAGATATACACCAGTTTCTGTGAGAGAGAGCTTATGTGCACACGTATCCATAAACTACTGCAAAATATATACCTGAAAGCAGGATTACACTAGAGTTTGCAGTGAGTGCCTCCCTAACACTTCCTCTCCACTATTCCAAGCTTGGGATCCATGATTGCTCAACAAATTGTTTGGCTTCATATGTTAACTCTCTTTTCAATCACCAGGTTCCAGATGCCACCAGGATGCTGGCCAGGCTTCCCTGGATTGAAGACCCCACCAATGTGTCCTGGAGCTCAGCTTCCCCAGAGACACACCCTACTAGGGAAAGAGAGAGGCAGACAGGGGGTATGGACCGACCAGTCAATGCCCATGTTCAGTGGGGAAGCAATTACAGAAGCCAGACCTGCTACCTTCTGCAACCCTCAACGACCCTGGGTCCATGCTCCCAGAGGGCTAGAGAATGGGAAAGCTACCATGGGAGGGGGTGGGTTATGGGGATTGGGTGGTGGGAATTGTGTGGAGTTGTACCCCTCCTACCTTATGCTTTTGTTCACTAATCCTTTCTTAAATAAAAAATTTAAAATAAAATAAAAAAAGAAGTTGTATTTTGGGCGCAAATCGCAAGGACAGGCATAAGGATCCCTGTACTGGCCCCTGGATCCCCACTTGCAGGGGAGTCACTTCATAAGTGGTGAAGCAGGTCAGCAGGTGTCTATCTTTCTCTTTCCCCTCTCTGTCTTCCCCTCCTCTCTCAATTTCTCTGTTCTATCTAACAACGATGACATCAGTAACAACTACAACAATAGAACAATAAGGGTAACAAAAGGGAATAAATAAATAAATATTTTTTAAAAGTTGTATTTTGGGCTGGGCAGTAGCACAGTGGTTAAGCGCACATGGCAGGAAGCACAAGGATGGGTGTAAGGAATCCGGTTGGAGAACCCAGGTCCCAGCTTAAGGGGGTCGCTTTACAGGCGGTGCAGCAAGTCTGCAGGTGTCTTTTTCTCTTCCTCTCTGTCCTCCCATTCTCTCTCGACTTCTCTGTCCAACAATAACAACAACAAGGGCAACAACAACAAAAAAAGGGGGTGGGGGTGAATTGTATTTCTTGGAGTTTATGATAAACTTTGAGAACAGCTCTGAAACATCACTTTTCATTTATTTAGATTTGGTTATATTACTGTCGGATGCTTGTGTAAACAATTAGCCAACATACTTCAAAATAAAATTCCCAGTTTGGACACTTTTAGAGCACCCAGATAATATCAAATGTAACCGATATGTGAGATCCAGACATGGTTCCAAAAGCTCAAGAGAGAAATTTTCATTCCTTTCAAATACTTTTATTGAAAAATATGAAACATATTTTCTTCAAGAGCTTTCTTTTTAAAGTATAATTTAATTTTAGTATAAAAGGATTCTCCTTTTAAGAATTCTGCCTTTATCTAGAATTATATAACCTCATTTTACGTAGAATCAAATTTTTGTTTCCTGCTCCCTAAAAAGTCACCATAGGTTTAGTAAAGAATCTCACTTGCACTTGCACATAATATGTATTGAAGCATTATTTTTAATAGTCCCAAACTGAAAAAAATACAAATTCCAGTAAACACAAGTATGGATAAATATACTGGGATATATTTCTAGGGTGAAATTCTCTTCAGTACCTAATAATAGTAATAGTAAAAGCAAAACGCCAAAGTAAAAGACTCTGATTCTGGGGTAGGTGAGTGGGAGGAGAGTACAGGTCCTAGAAAAGGATGACAGAGGGCCTCGTGGGAGTTGTATTGTTATGTGGAAAACTGAGAAATGTACATTCACAAACTACTGAATTTACTGTTGAATGCAAAACATTAATCCCCCAATAAAGCAAAAAAGATATATGAAATGGTAAAGAAAAACCTCAGAACCTTATGTTGGCTGAAATAAAAACAAACCAACACAGTTTGAAATGAGAGAACACTAATCTAGAGTTATTAAGGAACTCTATCAATAATCAGGAAAGTTAAAGTTGAGGTGGGTGGAGGAAGAAAGGAGCCTTTTATTTAAGCGCAGGCCAGGAGCTCAGATCTTTCTGATAACTCTAGCACCAAACAAAAGGATGGTACAAGCTTATATAGGGGGTACAGGGTTGAGAGCAAAACGCATCATTACAGAAGCAGAGGCTGCAAGGTTAAGGGTTGGGACTTGTACCCAGTGCTCAAGGTCTGTTTCTCTTAGTTACTGTTCTTTCTTACATAGCTGTGTCTGGGAAAGTTTAGCCTTAGCATAAGATTCACCACTGGGGTGTGGGGTGTTCCTTTTAGGAGGGCAGAAGCTAGCCAGGGTTATAGAAGCTGCCTTCTCAAAGTTCATTCTGACCTTCATCATTACTACTTGTCATCACTTGCTCACCCAGTGAAGGCCAGGCTGCACTAACCACCTGCACTATCTCAGACTTTCTACACATTTTTAACCCTTTTATATTTTCAGTCTTTCTGTCTGGTATTGAAGCATACTTACAAATGCATCACAGTCATATTATAAGCACATGTTATAAGCATATCCAGGGGATAAAATCTGGAAACTTCCTATCAGGGTGATAAAACTCCAATTAGGGGCTAGGTGGTTCTGTACCTGGTTGAGTGCATGTATTGCAATGCCTGAGGAGCTGGATTTAAGGCCCCATTCCCAGCCTGCAGGGAGAAAGCTTTGCAAGTGGTGAAGCAGTGTTATAAGTATCTCTCTGTTTCTCTACCCTTATGTCACTCCTTCCCCTCTCGATTTCAGGCTATCTCTGTCCAATAAATAAATAACGATAATTATTTTTTTAAAAAAAAATCCCTCAGATTAGTGGATTCAGACCCATTCTCCAACTATGGAAGGAGGGACAGGGATGGGAGGGATCTTCACAAGACAGGGAACAGTGCTGCAGGTCTCTCTCTAGTTTCCCATCTTTCTCTAGTCTCCCTATATCAATAAATGAATGAATGAATGAACAAATAAATAAATAAATAATGGCTACCAGGAGTGATGGATTTGTCATGCTGGCACAACACCTCAAATGTAGCCCTTCTGGCAAAATAAAAACTAGTTAAAGAAAGAAATAAAGAAAGGAAGAAAGAAAGGAAGGAAGAGAAGAAAGATTGATATTACAAATAGTGAGTTAAAACTAACCAAAGATATATAAGAGAACATTTTTTTATATATCTTTCTTAAAATCTGTATCTTAAGTGAGGCAACATGAGTGGTTTGTGGTGGTGTTTGAGAAAATTTACTGAATTATAAGCTTAAAGTCTACATTTGAGCTTTTGCTTATTTCATCTCAACAAAAGAAGTGAAACTTTCCTGGGAGAAGTTAACATGCTAAATATTTGATAGGTTTGTAAACAAATGAAAATAAGTAAGCTGACTGACGATCTTTTAGAACAGAAAAAGTTAGAAAATCAGAGGGATCAGTGTGAATTAAAAAATTATTTTAGGGAGTCGGGCTGTAGCACAGCGGGTTAAGCGCAGGTGGCGCTAAGCTCAAGGACCGGCGTCAGAATCCCGGTTCGAGCCCCCGGCTCCCCACCTGCAGCCAGGTTCCTTCACAGGCGGTGAAGCAGGTCTGCAGGTGTCTGTCTTTCTCTCCCCCTCTCTGTCTTCCCCTCCTCTCTCCATTTCTCTCTGTCCTATCCAACAACAACGACATCAATAATAACTACAACCATAAAACAACAAGGGCAACAAAAGGGAATAAATAAATAAAATTAAATTTAAAAAATTGTAAAAAAAAAATATTTTACTTAGTCTCAGTTAAGAACCAAAAACACATGGCACGTATCATGATATTCCATTTTCTTCCACACACAGTCAACATTGCTAAATGCTTCAACACTTTTTATTTTTACTCTAAATCAAAATTTTCTTTCTAAAAACATTTCTGTAAGACCATCAACTGTTCACAAAAGAGATGAAAATTATTAACCATAAATAAATCATGTAATATCTCCTCTCATTTTCTCTCATATAATACACCGAATCTATTATTACGTGTTATTAATGCTGTATGAAAAATTATACTTAAATTCTGATTACATATCTTCATCTCCATTATCATCAGCTCAGCCCAGCCCCTACCTCTTACCTAGACTGTTAACTTCCTAATTATTGCTGTTTCCACTTTTTTCCATTTATCTTTTAATGAAAGAGTAGAGCTTTCTCTTTTTTCCTTATTATGTCACGTTAGTGACCTCTTATTTCCTTAGAGTAATCACTAAGTCCTTATAATGGTCTAACTCCCTTTCTAGATCTTTTAGCTAACTTTTTGTTCTCCTGGTATACCCCCTAGATGTTTCCACTAGAATTAGGTTCATCTATTGTTCCTTCAGAACATGTCTCTGGTCCATTGAGGCATCATTTATCATTCCTTCTGCTGAAAATACTCTTTGTATATTCTTCATGACACATCACCTCTCTTTATTAAAGTAGCTTCTCAAATGTTAACTCATCAAAAAAAAAGGCCATACTATATCTGATATAAAATATTGCATAGTCCTTCACATCCTGTGCACACATTATATATTTGTATGTATAGATATCTCTATGTATACATATATACACATATATTATGCAATTATTTATTCACACACATGTCATATTTGTACTATTTGATTATTTAAACACATATTTTCATATATAAAAGTTTATTATCTATTTCTCTCCATTTGAAAATTATATAATTATAGAAGGAAAGTTTATCTATTCTTTTATTTCCCTGCCTTTAAATCACACAGAGTAGCATTATGTATCCCAGAACATGAAATACAGTAGTAATTTCATAAATATACATCAATTTCACAGCTTTCATATTTAGAAGGAAAAAGTTTTATGTCTTTTTTACTGATAATAGAAGAAAAAAAGACTGCCCTCCCACTCTTATTGTCATATACCTTTAGATTATTTTAGAAAAAAAATATGGATTCTTGTGATACTAAAATTATACATATATATATATATATATATATATATGACAAGCTATCTAGTGTTCTGCTTATTTTTTTCAGTTGCTTCTACCTCTGTTTTAATTTTATAGTGCACATTAACATCAATTTATATTTGTTGACATTTCATTCAACCTACTAGTAAGCCTATCAAAAAACTTCTTAACTTTGTATATTTTATTTTACATTTACCTATTACATATATTACACTAATATATGATGCGTATTTTATTTTCTTTTTATGTTCTATATCTTTGCTAAAGTTTTTATTTTCCTCTATTATATATCATTGCCTCTATTTTCTTTAATATATGAATGATAATAATTTAAGCACTTATTTTTTTATCTAATTCTAATCTTTGAAGTAACTATGTATCTAGTTCCATTTCTTATTTTGGTTTCTTGATTTGTGCTTACATTTCTCTACTTTTCAAAAATCTTAATTTTGGGGAAGTATGTCACCTACGATATATAGTTAAAAGTCTAAGATACTGAAATATTTTCCTCTAGAGATGGTATAATGTTTCCTTTCTCTGACATTTATTTAGAGAAGTTACTCATCTATTTGGAAAATGTGCTACGCTAGCACTGGATTATAGTTTCATTTTGTTTTTATACATATCAGATTTCAAAAGTTTTGAGCATGAGACTCATGATTTATTCAGAATACTATTATATGCACTATAGGAATAGCATGCTAGTTGGTCTTTGGACTCAAAGTACAAGATCTTGCTCCATCTCTAATCTAGCCCTCAATTTCCTACAGATCTATACTCTTAGTAAATAGCTGAATGCGTGAAATCTTTTTATTACGTAGGAAGAACTTTGTTAGGTTCCAGTCAATTCTATCACTTACATAGATATTAAAAAATTCCATTAGTTTCTCTTTATACCAACAAATTTCCTTTGCCTATAGTAGACCTTCTCCTCCACCGATATAGCAATACTTCAAAAATGTCCTCAGAAAAAGAGACAAAGCAAAAATTTGCTTTTACCCAAGATCTTATCCCTCCGTAGAGTTTTTTTTTTAATCTTATATATAGAAGTAATTTTTAAAAAATCATTCATTTTCCCCTACTTTTTCTTTATTGGTGATTTAATACTGATCAATAAGTTTGTGGGATATGAGGGGTACAATTCCATACTATTCCCACCACCAGAGTTCCACATCTCACCCTTTCCATTAGAAACTTCCCTATTCTTTATCACTCTAGGAGTATAGACCAAATATCTTTATTTGGTACAGAAGGTAGGAGGTCTGGCTTCTGTAATTGCTTGTCTGCTAGATATGGGCATTGACAGGTCAACCCAGCCTGTTCCTGTCTTTTCCTAGTAGGATAGGGCTCTATTCAGTCTTTCTGACACCTGGATTTCTTGAATCACACACACAGAGACACACACTTTTCCACTGTTGATTGAAGGAAGAAAGGGTTTTTTCATACACTTCTAACTTTTATTTATATTTATTTATTATTAGATAGAGATAGGGAGAACTTGAGATAGGAGGGGAGATAGAGAGGAAAAGACACAGAGAAACACTCACAGCCCTGCTTTGCCATTTGTGAAAGTTTCCTCATGCAGGTGGGGAACAGGGACTTAAACCTGGGTCCTTGCATACTGTAATGTATGTGCTTAACCAGATGTGTCACCACCAAACCCTAGATTTTAAATTTTTAACTAAACTTTATTTATTTACTGAATAGAAACATAAATTGATAGAGAAGGAAGAGACAGAAAGGGAGAGACACCTGTAGCATGGCTTCACTGCTCATGAAGTTTCCTCCCTGCAGGTGAGAACTGGGGCTTGAACCTGGTCCCTTGTGAATTGCAATGTGTGCTAAACCGAGTATGCTACCACCACCCCATACACTTCTAATTTTTAACAGAAGTTAGACTTACAAGTTATTTGAAATCAGTATAGGTGTTACCCCGGGAAAATTGAGTTTGCAGATATTGAAGCAAATATGCTTGTTTCTCTCTAACCTGATCTTCGCCAAACACAAAGATGATAAGTAATGGTCAATCACCAAATCATTAAGAATTACAAATCATAGGGTAGGGATACAGAACATAATGGCTATGCAAACAGACTCTCATGCCTGAGGTTCCAAAGTCTCAAGTTCAGTACCCTGCACCACCCTAAGATGTGTCACCAGAGCTGAGCAGTACTCTTGTAAAAATAAAAAGAATTGTAAATCAGGGTTTCTTGTTCTTCCAAAATATTCTTAACAGCTGTTATTGAAATAAACTTTGAATATTAGAAATTTCTTCTGTGAAGGAAAAGCTCACTTTAAAATTGATAACCTAAGAATGTTGCAGTAAAAAATAATAAATTTATAAGGACTGTAAGAGTTTCCCATTCTGTTTCAGTGATGATAACAAAAATAGCTCAATAAAATTATATGATTATCTTGGGATTCCCTTCAGTTAGTTCTTGAATGAAAGACATTTGACCCCTGCTCCTAGATAGGAATCAGGCATTAAGAATATTATCTTTATAGACTTCTATTTCTCCATATTAAAAGGACACAATCTTTAATATCACTTTCAGTTCATGCTTCTTTTAATATCATTATGGTAAATCCTAGAATGTGTGAATATCTTTGAAGTTAGTGAACTGTACTAATTACTAACACAGGCTCCAGATTAAAACAAATCAAATCTGAATCTTAGCTCTTCCCACAATGATTGTGAATAAGTTAGTAAGAACTTTTGAGACTTTATCTGTAAATGGGGGTAAAACCACCCCAAAGTGTTTTTGTTGAAATTATACAGATAATGAGGACTTGGTATGCATAAGTAAATTTGTATTCCTTCACTTTTAAGTCATTATTCATTAAAAGACATTTTGTGAGGGTAAAATATTAAAATGATTATATATCAAATATCAAATAAATTATAAGTTATTTCTCAACCCAGGAATCATAAATTAAGAAAAAAAATTTCTGTTAAATAAGCTACAGTCACATATTCTTCTATTTGGGGTCATAATTTGCTAGTGGTTGGGGAATATTGTAGCAATTTCTGAAAGAAAGCAAAAAAAAAGAAAAAGCATCGTGGCATCAAGTAAGCATTAGTATTCACACATTCAATTATAAATAGGACTCTATACCACCTTTCCCACAAGTGAAAAGAGGAAAGTAAAGATAAACCATAAACTCAAATTTAGGTCAGAGGAAAGGCCTACTTCCTTGTGGGGATATGGCATTTTGAGCAGGGCTGACAGCCTAATCATCTCTCTGAGACTGGTAGGAGTTCACCCACAAAAGCCTCCCTGTCCCTCCTCCCTCTCCTCAGATGGCCTTCTTGCCAGCACTCTGCACCTAGCCTGAGGGTGGGAGCTGTTAACCAAAACTGCTGCACAGATTATAGTTAAATTTCCATTTCCCACAGGCAAAAGGGTGTGGAGGTTCCTCAATAGCTTAACTGTTGAGATTGCATCAGCCTTTGCCCCAGCCCATTCCTGATAAGACCACAACTTCCCTGTCCCCAGCTTGTTCCCACTTCACGATATTGACCTTTAAAATGATTGATCCGACAATACTTCCTCTTTTCTGCCTGCTTGCTCTAGTATAAAAATATCACCATGTAACCCAATAAATGCACTATCCCCTGCCATAGTGTTCAGAGTAAATGCTCTGCGTGCTCACCCCCACTGCGACCTGTTCTCCTCTTTCTCTGTGACACCTCTCTTGTGGCCAACAGAGTGTTGGGCAAGAGGTGGACAAGGCAGGCCTTCCAGAGCTTGCACCGCACTTCCTTTTTCAAAGATCAATTTAAATCATACTTATAATTCAATTCCACAAAATAGTTTGTTTGCTTTGGAATAAAATAGGGTAAAATTCATTGAATGGTTGTTCACATTATTTTGTTACTAATATTAACTTATGAACTTCTGTAGTAAGTGTTCTTCAAGAGAAGAGTAGTGGCTTGGGGAAAGCAATACTGGTGATATAAAGAAAAATGGGAGAAAAAGCATGAAACTTATCTAAGCAATATCTTTACAACTGATGATATATTGAACAAAAAAATAACATTAAATATTTTCTCAAAAATTCAATTTTGTTTTACTGTTTCTGTATTTAGCACTAAAAAAATAAGCCATAACCTTCAAAAAATTACTAATCAGGCTTTCTTGTTTTTCCAAAAATATTTTTACATTGTTCTCGAAATCAATTATGAACATTAGAAGCTTCTTCTGTGAAGGAAAAATTCACTTCAAAATTGATAACCTAAGAATGTTGCCCTAAATAAAAAAGAATTAATTGATAAGCACTATAATGACTTACTCATATTCCTTGTCTTGAATTCCATTTTTACCAAAAATATAGTCTATGAGAGTAGAGATATAAAATCTCCCTTTACCATGCAGTCATACATGCCCTTTAACAGAAGGAAAAAAAATGCTGTGCCTGCAGAACTGATTAAAAGCAAAGGCTGGAACTTTAGTATGAAATTCTTATAAAGAGACATTAAAAAAAAAAGATGGGAAAACTTACAGAATGGAATACAAGTTCCAAGAACCAATGATTCTATAACACTGACACTGAATCAAGACTTACTAAACCCTGGGACAATTAATTTTACAATTCATGGTAGAGAGGGAAAATGATTAATATAGTGTGTACCAATTTTGGAAAAGCACCTCTTAAGTAAAGTGTGTGTGTGTGTGTGTGTGTGTGTGTGTGTGTGTGTGTGTGTGTGTGTGTGAGAGAGAGAGAGAGAGAGAGAGAGAGAGAGAGAGAGGAATATGGGGGAAATATTTCAATATTGTAAAATACCTAATCTATTTGAGCTTAAAGGGAAACCTGTAAATAAGACAATTTGGTAGACAGGAAGTAATGTGATTGATTATACATTTCTATTATTATTCTTTATAGAGGAAATGGATGAAAAGTATTTACTAGTAGCACAGCAGGTTAAACACAGGTGGCACAAAGACCAAGGACCCATGTATGGATTCTGGTTGGAGCCTTCGGCTCACCACCTGCAAGGGAGTCGATTCACAAGTGGTGAAGCAGGTCTGCAGGCATCTATCTTTCTCTCCCCCTTTCTTTCTCCCCTCCTCTCTCTATTTCTCTATGTCCTATCCAACAACGATGACATCAAATAACAACAATAACTACTATAACAATAAAACAAGGGCAACAAACGGGAATAAATAAATAAAATAATTTATTATATAATTTCAGTACAGTATGGGCCATCCCTGTGATTCATCTCTGGTCAAAAACCAGTAGAAAAACGTAGGGAGTTGGGCAGTAGCACAGATGGTTAAGTGCACCAAGGACCAGCATAAGGATCCGGATTTGAGCCCTGGCTCCACACCTGCAGGGGAGTCACTTTACAGGCAGTGAAGCAGGTCTGCAGGTGTCTCTCTCCCCCTCTCTGTCTTCCCCTCCTCTCTCCATTTCTCTGTCCTGTCCAACAACGATGACATCAATAACAACAACAATAATAACTACAACAATGAAACAACAAGGGCAACAAAGGGGAAAATAAATAAATATCTATATAAAAAAAGAAAAACATGAGAATGTGATTGGGAATTTAATAAAATAAGTTTTCCTTGGAAACTTATTCTTTACAGCACACTTTTTTTTTCTTCCTCCAGGGTTATTGCTGGGGCTCAGTGCATGCACTGGATCGACCTTCTTGTGGTGCATCCCGTGAGTACCCATTCATTGGGGAAACTGACGATCCTTCCTAGCAGACTGAATCCACATGGATCCCAGTCACTTTCAAAGCCAGCAACAAGCAGCTCCTGACAGCTTTCAACCTGATGCTGTTGACTGGCTACGGAAGAAGGGCAAACGCTAGAAGAAGAAGTGCATGCACCATGAATCCACTGCTCCTGTAGGCCATTTTTTTCCCCATTTTGTTGCCCTTGTCATTATTGTTATTGTTGCCACTGATGTTGTTGTTTTATAGGGCAGAGATAAATTGAGAGAGGAGGGTAGACAGACAGGGTGAGAGAAAAACACCTGCTTCACCGCTAGTTAAGCAACCCCCACTGCAGTGGGGAGGTAGGGGCTCGAACCAAGAACCTTTTGCTGGTCCTTGCACTTCCCGCTATGTGCTTCATGCCATGTGCACTTCGTGTCATGTGCGCTTAATCCACTGAGCTATTGCCTGACCCCTTACAGCATACTTTATATAACATGGTAGTGAATAAAGTAAAACACTGGAAAGAAATCTTCACATCAGAGGCACAATTTATTGTTTTCAAATAACTGGGAAAAGAAATTGGTCATTTTACCACAGTTTTGTCATTAAGAGTCTCTTGAGAAAAGTGAATATGAAGTTTCACATTTCTGTTAAAGGAACTCCTTATTTGCCCATACATTTCAAGGGTTATGATTACAGCATTAGTAACTGGCTTTAGAAGAGATTGCACTGAGGTAGATACTGCAGTTCATTGAACTATATGATCCGGATAGTACACACACCTGGTAAAGCTCTTTTTGGGATTACAGGCCTGACATTTCAGGCTCACCAGTTAAGAAGACTTTTGGGGAGAGCAAACAAAAGTTAAAACAACAAAGCTTGATTAATTTTTCCCTTAAACCATAAACCACCTTCCAAATTTGACTCAGCTCCTCTCTGCCTGTAATACTTACGAAAGCCTTTTCTGTAACTACCTTGAGCTTGTAAAATCAAAAGTAAGGTGTCGAAGATAAGTAAGCAATGTATTCTTGGGCCAGGTAAGAAAAATAACAAAATATCTATTAATAAACAAAGCTAGTTAAGAAACAGTAATTTCCAGGGTTGGAGTGATAACTCACCAGGTAGGGCACATGCTTCATTATGTGCAAGGTCCAGGTTAGTGCCCCAATGCCATAAACGAGGTTCTATGGATGGGGGAGTTCTGGCTTTATAGGGCTTCTCTCTCTCTTTCTCTCTCTGTATCTTTCTCTCTGAAAAAGCTATTCTGGAGCAGTGAAGTCTCCAGCAAGGACAGAAACAAAATGAAATGAAAGAAATAATAAAAAGTACTTACATTTTATAGCAATAACTTTGTTTCCAATACAACTTGATTATAAAACAGATAACTATAGCATTAGACTACAATCAATAAAAACAGAAATGCTTATGATTCTGAAATGACTGAAAACATTAGCAGAGACACTAATTTTCCATGTATTTAAGAATAATATTAAATAATGTATAAACAAAAGTGTGGTTTATCAGGAACTTTGAACTTAGAAAATTTCAGAATGCATGACTGCAGAGTTTTTTTTTTTTACTATTCTGTTTAATTTCTGCATTCATCAACTATACCCAATTATACTGTTGTAAATAAAGAGTAGGCTACAAGAGCAAAAAAGATAGACAAGGAAAAAACAAACAATGAAGTAACAAAACTTTCTTATAGTCTTTATAAATTCTAAAGAAAACCTCAGCCACCTATGTAATAATTCAGAGTGTAATGAAATCCCCTTTTGGACATATTTTGAATATAAAGTTTGAAATAGCTTATCTTGCCAACAAAGGTAAGAGTAATTTTATTCCATTAGACCTTGAAAGATCATACAACAGAAAATGGAAAATAAAGTAAAATGAGATTTAAAGAAAGCCATTCAAGAATGTGGAGATTGTTGAGTTAATATTTAGATTTAGGAGGCCACTACTTGAAGATTTACATACCTTGACGATTGCTTTAAGATTGAGCTGTGCTTAAACAGCTTGATAATAAACCCTTCTCTCTTAGAAAGCTGTATAACAACATTGCAATGTTATAATATTTCATAGGGAGTCAAAAATTAAAAAAAACACAAAACTGTATAAAAAAAGCTGTGCTCAGAAATTCTCAAAAATTAAGATAAGAGAAGCTATAAAATTTGAAATAATACTTCAAAGAACTAACGACATAAGGACAATCTTTCAAGGAAAACTGTTTGTTTGCCTGGTATTACCACAGCTCTGAAACATTCTCCATTGTTAGATTTTCTTATCTGTTACACTACAAAATTTTGTAGGAACTATAAATTGATTTATTTTGAAACTGTCTCTATTTCTGTGTAGATTTCCCTGGTATAGACAATTAGGTGATTTCTTCTGAATGTTTTGGATTAGATTATAGAAAAAAATAAAGCTGAAGAAATCAGTCTAATGTTAGAAGGAAAACAGTCATTTTAGTCTTTGAAGAGCTGGGTAGATAGTTGGAAAGAATAAAAAGAGGAGAGGGGAGCTATTGAAATAGCTCACTGAGACAAGAGTGCTTCTCTGACTTCTACAAGACCAAGGTTCAAACCTAGTCCCCACCTCATTGAAGGAAACTTTGGTTTTGTGGACTCTTTCACTTTCTCTCTATGAATATATAAAAGGAAAGGAGAAAAAGGAAGAGAAAGAAAGAAAGAAATAAAGAAAGAAAGAAAGAAAGAAAGAAAGGTAAAAAGGAAGGTATATTGTGCCAAAGTAAAAGACTCTTGACGGGGGGAGAATACAGGTCCTGCAAAAGGATGACAGAGGACCTAGGGGGGTTGTATGGTTAACTGTTGTCTGGAAAACTGAGAAATGTTATGCATGTACAAACTATTGTATTTACTGTTGACTGTAAAACATTAATCCCCAATAGAAAATTTAAAAAATAAAAGCTTTAAATATTAACTTATACTGCCTACATAGTATTTTTTCAGCTTAAAAAATTTAGTTTTATATTTTATTATGAATGTGTATTTATCTGTTAAAAACAATTTCTCACAAGTTGAGTGTTTTTCTAGCCATACTTTCATTACATACGACCCGAACTGCCCCTGCGGCTACAGACAGACTATGACCCACATAGTCAACGACTGCCACCTCTCCAGATTCAAAGGAGGTCTCGAAACTTTACATCAGGCTCAATCTGACGCTGTTGACTGGCTACGGAAGAAGGGCAAAAGCTAGAAGAAGAAGTGTGATTCTATTGTGGTCAGAGACAATATTCTGAAAAAGAAAATGAAAGAAAGAAAGAAGGAAAGAAAGAAAGAAAGGAAGGAAGGAAGGAAGGAAGGAAGGAAGGAAGGAAGGAAGGAAAAAAGGAAGGAAGGAAGGAAGGAAGAAAGAAAGGAAGAAAAAAAGAAAGAAAAAAGGAAGAAAGAAAGGAAGGAAGGAAGGAAGGAAGGAAGAAAGAAAGAAAGAAAGAAAGAAAGAAAGAAAGAAAGAAAGAAAGAAAAAAAGGAAGGTAGACAATGACTTTGGGTAATGACCAGGAAAGAACTATCAAACTCAGAAGAATTGGAAGATGCAAGAATCACATGACACCCATAAAATGGTACCCACTAAAATGCCAAAGTCGGTTATATGTGTCATATACTGAATACTTCAATTAAGAAGTACTTAAGTTAGGTAAGAGAGTGTTTATGTGACTTGGCCAAGGTTATAGTCAAGTTAGTAACTAGGGCAAGTCAGAAACAGTGTGAACAAATGAGACTAAAAAAGAGTGAACACTTAGATGACTACTCAAAATAATAGTAGGAAAGGCCATTGATACTTCTATAGAAAAAGGATTGACTAAACAAAAAAAGGTTATCATACTTATTACATATAAGATCGAGAGAGATGGAGAGGCGGGCAGGTGATGGTGCACCTGATTAAGCACAAACTACAGTGTGCAAGGACCCAGGTTCAAATGCCGGGTCCCCCACCTACAGGGGGAAAGCTTCACAAATGGTAAAGTAGAACTGTAGGTGTCTCTCTGTCTCTTTCCCTATCTCCCACTCCCATCTCAATTTCTCTGTGTCTCTATCCCATAATAAATAAATAAATAGATAAATGGATAGATAAATAAATAAATAAAAGAGAGAGAGACCAGAGTATGTAGCACCAAGGATTGAATTGAGAACTTTGAGCATGCAAGTTCTGCACTCTACCAGTTGAACAATTTCCCTAATCATCAGGAAAAGCCTTTGTTTCATAACTGACTTCCCTAAATTTCTAAAGAACTCAGATTTAAGGATGAATCGAGCTTGGCATATCATTTCTTTACTCATCTTTGCATAATAAGCAGTGTAAAGTCCATAATTTAGTAATCTATGGGTTATTTCAAAAAGTTGGTGGAAAAACATTTTCAGGTTTAAATATATTACTTTAAACAATACAAAACTAACAAGCAACCAACTCCTAGGGAAGAGCACAGGCAGACCCATACAACATTGGCAAAGTATTTTAGAGGCTATTTCAAGAAGTATTTTTGGTTTATATATTTTGACATATATACAGACATATAGATATATATGTATATATATACATATATATATACATATAAATACACATACATATATATATTTACTTATTTTTGGTTTTTGGCAGTGTTGGGACTTCATCACACTAAGATAACTTTTCAAGTAGAGACAGAGAGAGAGAAGGAGAGACACCATATACCAAAACTCCCCCAGTGCTGGGGATGCCAGAGCATGAAACTGAGTCTTATTCATGTCAGACCAGGAATGATTTTGTCTGAGCTATCTTGAAGTTTACATTTCAGTAGTTCTAAAATGATCATTATATTAGCCATTTAAAAACTTCTAAAATCAGGGCTAGGTAGTAGCACCCCTAGTTGAACACATATGTTACAATGCTTGTCCAGGTTCAAACTCCAGTCCCCACTTGCAGGGGATAAGCTTCACAAGTGGTGAAGCAAGTCTGTAGGTGTCTCTCTGTCTCTCTCCCCATCACTCCCTTCCTTCTTAGTTTCTGACTGTTTCTATCTAATAAAAATATATATTTTAAAAATTAAAAATAAAAACTTCTAAAATCTCTTGCTAGTTTACCTCACTTATATTTTAGCAAGCCTCTTTGAATTTGATCTTCCTGGTAGAGAGGATATTGGTTTATAACAAAACTGAGCAGAGCACTTGAAATTATTAAATGACTAATATTCACATTTCGGTGAAACTCATCATATTTCTGAAAAAACTAGAAATGAAAGGGTTCATTATGGCATCAGAAAATTTTCAGAAATAATAGTTAAATTTGCCTACTGCTTAATAAGATAGTGAAGTACTTAGTAAATAGCAGACAAACAATCCGAAAGGTTAATGTGGTCTTCTCAAGTGCCTTGATTTGCTCTCAAGAAAGAGTTTTATTCTAGGAAAAATCTGGCATGATTTGATTCATCTCATTTTCCTTTTTTTTTTTTTTTAATAATGAGTAAATTCACTGAAAAGGATAGTAAAAAAGCACAGCTGTTATCTGTTATTTATTTTTCTGTTAGTATGGTCATCCAACATGAATAAAACAGTGTGAACCCATATCTACTTTCAAAAGGACAAGAGCAAAATACAGACTCAAGTAGTTTCTCTTTAAGCAAAGACAGCATTTCATGTATGTTGAGTAAACTGAAAATGGGACTTTATGAGAATTTTAGGAAGCCCAGTTCAGGATAATTGAAACAGAGATTACAAATGACTTTATTCTAGAAATTGACCCAGATGATGTGAATACATCTTATAAATACACATAGGATATTAAAAGCCTTAGAGTGGCAGTGTAAAATCTGGGAACTACAAATATAACAGGTGTTAGTAAATGTGTAGAACAGTATGGAAATTTTAAATATGTTTATATGAGATTTTGTAAGGAAAACTATCTAAGGATTTAATTTATTTTTTATTTTTTAATTATCTTTATTTCTTTATTTCTTTATTGGATAGAGACAGCCACTACTGTAATCATAAGAATGCAAATGCTGAGAGTTGGGCCGTGGCGCAGTGGGTTAAGTGCACGTGGCACAAAGCACAAGGACTGGCTTAAGGATCCCGGTTTGAGCCCCCCAGCTCCCCACCTGCAGGGGAGTCTCTTCACAAGCCATGAAGCAGTTCTGCAGGTGTCTGTCTTTCTCTCCCCTCTGTCTTCTCCTCTTCTCTCCATTTCTCTCTGTCTTATCAAACAACAATGACATCAATAACCACAACAATGTTAAACAACAAGGGCAACAAAAGGGGAAAAAAATATATATATAGAATGCAAATGCTACAATGTTCTTATTTTTGTCACTAATTTATGTAAATATTTTATTGGAATTTTTTAACTCAGTAATTTTAACATTAATTTATATGCATATTTTCTCAAGAATCATACCTTGGATTTTAAAGTGATATAGAAATTTTTGTATTTTAATTGGAGGGTTAAAAGTTTATAGTATTGTTGTTGACATATGGGCACATCAATATCCCATAAACCCTTTCGCTTCCTCTGAACCTCTCCATCCCCAGATTATTTTGCTTTTGTGCAGTATGCCTTGCCCAGTCCAAGGTTTGTTTGTTTTATGTTTTCTTTTTGTGATTTCTTTCTTTCTTATTTTAAATTTTTTATCTTTATTTTTTGGATAGAAACAGCCAGAAATAGAGATGGGAAGATAGAGAGGGAGAGAGACAGAGACACCTACAGCCCTGTTTCACTACTTGTCAAGCTTTCCCCTGCAGGTGGGTACTGAGAGCTCGAACCTGGGTCTTTGCGCACTGTAACATATGCGCTCAACCAAGTGCGTGGGCCACCCCCAGCCCCTTGTGATTTGTTTCTTTCTTTTTTTTTTTTATTTATAAAAAGGAAACATTGACAAAACCATAGGACAAGAGGTATATAACTCCACACAATTCCTACCACCAGATATGGATCCCACCCCCTGATAGTTTTCCTATTCTTTAACCCTCTAGGAGTATAGACCCAAGGTCATTGTGGGATGCAGAAAGTGGAAGGTCTGGCTTCTGTAATTGCTTCCCCACTGAACATGGGCATTGACAGATCAATCCAACCTGCCTGCCTCTCTTTCCCTAGTGGGGCAGGGCTCTGGAGAAGTAGGTCTCCAGGACACAATGATGGGGTTATCTGTCCAGGGAAGTCTGGTTGGCATCATGATAGCATCTGGAACCTGGTAACTGAAAAGAGAGTTATAAGTTCCACTTAGAAGTGAGATCATCTGGTCATCTGGTATTTGTCTATCTCTTTTGACTAATCTCATTGATCATAAAGCCTTCAAGTTTCCTTTACAGAGTGAAAAGGAAAAGCAAAAAAAAAAAAAAAATGACTGTATCATTTTTTTATTGCTGAATAGCATTTCATTTTGTATATATACCACAATTTTCTCTTTCCCCATTGGAAGGATTAATGGTTTACGGTAAATACAGTTGTTGGTACATGTGTAAAATTTCTCAGTTTTCTGTAAAACACTTTTACCCCCAGCCTAGGTCCTCAGTCACCATCATGCAGCCAGACCTGAACAACCCCAGTATATACACTGAAACCTGAGAGTCCTTTACTTTGGTGAAATACACCAAATCCAGTCAAAGTTCTACTTTGTGTTTCCCCTTTCAGTTCTTATTTCTCAGCTTCTGTCTATGAGTGAGATCAACCAGGGTTCCTTTGCCCCCACAACCTCACCATCATTTACCACACTTTTCTTAGCCACTCATTTGCTGATGGTCATTTGGGTTGTTTCCAAGAATAGACTATTACAAATTACACTACTATTAAAACAGATATACAAAGAACTCCTCTGTGTGTTTGTTTCTTTTGTATATATTCCCTGGAGTGGAATTGCTAGGTTGGGCAATTTCTAGATTTCTGAGAAGACTCCAGACTGTTTTCCACAGGGGGTTGGCCAATTTGCATTCCTAACAGCATTATAGAAGGATTCCTTTTTCTCCACATCCTCACCAACATTTGTTTTGAGTGTCGTTCAAAGTGGTAACTTATTGTTCTTTTTATTTGCATTTCTCTGCCAATCAGTGATAAGTCATAGCTTTATAACATCTTCAAGAAATTACATTTAATATAATTGTTGCTTCATCTATTTTCAGTATCTAATAAAATAGATTTTTCAGCCTACATTTATTTAAATGTATACATGGCTTAATACTCAAGATACAAAATTAGTCAGTGTTTCCAAGGCATAAAACATTTTCTTTTTCTAAATCCCATTGAAGAAATAGGCATCTGAAATTTGACCCTCTCTACCCACACAAAGTGAATGAGTATGCTATTTGTAAAATAAATTTTGTGAAAATGTATGTGATACCAAATAATGTGAAATACCTTTTATGTTACATAAAATTGTACCACAAAATTAGGATGCCAAACTACCAAATATGAGGGTCTGTGTAAAAGCATGGTTATATATAAGTTGACTATGCACTATGTATTCTGTGGTGAATATGAGAAACATCTGGAATAAATAAACCAAAATATGCCACTGGGTGAAGGTGTAAGAATGGATTCAAGAGGAAACAGCTTCTATATAAATTGTAAGGTGAGGAAAAGAGAAACAAAAGCCAAGAAAGCACTAATTCGCCAACTGAGATTTATTAATCTTGCAAAAGTGTGGATGTGAAAGGAAGTTAAAGTGGCATATATCACCTGCACTTATTTCCTTAAGCCCTTATTGTCAGACACAAATGAAAATAGCTATATATTTCATGTTGGCAACAGCAAAGTTATCCATTTGTACATATCACTCAATTTACATTTCCATATATAGCTGTAGAACAGGCACAGAATATGTATTTAGATTACATTATATCAATAGTTGGCTTTTTAAAAAATGTAGCTCTCTACAAACACAATCCCTAATGTGGGCTGACTTTCTGATTGCTCCCATTCACAACTTGGGGTTTCTATAAATGGGATAATAGAGGCATAATCAATAGGAAAACTAGAGACCATTAGGAAATTGATAGAACAATTCTTTTTTTTTCCCTCCAGGGTTATTGCTGGGTTTTTTTTTTGTTTTTTTTTTTTTTTTTGGTGCCTGCACCATGAATCCACCGCTCCTGGAGGCCATTTTCCCCCTTTTGTTGCCCTTGTTGTTGTAGCCTCGTTGTGGTTATTATTATTACCATTGTTGATGTTGTTCGTTGTTGGATAGGAAATGAGAGAAATGGAGAGAGGAGGGGAAGACAGAGAGGGGGAGAGAAAGATAGACACCTGCAGACCTGCTTCACCGCCTGTGAAGCGACTCCCCTGCAGGTGGGGAGCCTGGGGCTCGAACAGTGATCCTTACGCAGGTCCCTGCGCTTTCCGCCACATGTGCTTAACCCATTGCGCCACCGCCGGACCCCCGATAGAACAATTCTAAGGCCTGCCTATGAGCATTATGTAACATTGTAGAAAGCTGTACATTATTTCTTAACCTTGAAAATTCTATTTTATGCGAGTTAGGCGGTAGCACAGTGGGTTAAGCGCAGGTGGCACAAACCCAAAGATCCCAGCTCAAGCCCCTGGCTCCCCACCTACAGGGGGGTCACTTCACAGGCAGTGAAGCAGGTCTGCAGGTGTCTGTCTTTCTCTCCCCCTCTCTGTCTTCCCCTCCTCTCTCAATTTCTCTCTGTCCTATCCAACAATGATGACATCAATAACAACAATAATAACTACAACAATAATACAACAAGGGCAACAAAAGGGAATAAATATTTTTTAAAAAATTACAAAAAAGAAAATTTTACTTTACTTCAACCCCCCATATATTTGCTTTGACTGATTAGCCTTAAAGTTAAGGTAGTGTAAACTTATGCCAGGTACTAACAAGCCATGTATGGTAATAATGGCACTGTTAAACTATGAAAATCGCAGGGCTATATTTAGAGGGCAATACTTGGTGAAAGGAAGTAACAGTTACATAAGTTCGACAAGTTATGCACACAAATCTGTGTGGAGAATAGGAGTGCAATATATTGCAGATGTGTATTTCTAAAATACTTTATTTTAATTAGATTAATATACAAGGAGAGAGAGAGAGAAGACAAGAGAGAGATACCAGTTCACTTTTCAGCTCTTGTTTACATCAATGCCAGGGATTGAACCTGGGGCTAGTTCCGCCTATATGTGATATGTTGCTACTAAAAGGCTCTGAACCCCACTTCCATCAAGACCTGTAGAGGGAAAAGGGAAAAAAGGAAGGACATTCAGAAGTAGTAACAGGGATAGGTGTGACTTAGAATAAAAGAAAAGACAGGTCCCAGGTTTAATCCCTGACATCACCATAAGCCATACCTGTGCAGTGATCTGGAATCTCTCTCTCTCTCTCTCTCTCTGCTCTCATTAAAAAAAATTTAAATAAGAAAAAATAAAAAAGAAAAGACAGGACCATAGATAAAATGTGCAAGTATATATGCATATATGTGACCTTGGGAGAACAACTGGGGTTTCCAATGGAGGGAACAGAGACACAGAACTCTGGTGTTGGTAACAGTGTGACAGTGTGGAATTATACTCCTGTTATCTTATAATTTTATAAGTCAATATTAAATCACTAATAAGAGCACACACACAAAAAATGAAATAAGTAGAATTTAAGATATGTAGATAAGTTGATTTTTTTTTTGGACAGTTGATGTTTGCACTAAATGGAGCAACAGAATCTGTGAGATCTGTCAACTGTACCCTTCATGATCTTGCATTGCACTATAATGGCAAATGCTAGAAGAAGAAGATTGCACTATAATAAAATATCACAAAGTGAGTGACTTAAACGATAGATATTTCTCAGTTGTGGAGGCTGGGAACTCCAGAGTCAAGACCAGAAGTGATTCACAGTGAAACCTCTCTTTCTGGGCTGTCCTCTTGCTATATTCTCACATGGCATTTCCTTAGTGCTGTGCACTGTGAGACAGAGCGAGCTGAGTGCTTGTACACCTGATTAAACACACATTCTACAATGCACAAGGACCTGTTTCAGGCCCCGGGTCCCCACCTGTAGGAGGAAAGCTTTGCAAGTGGTAAAGCAATACTGCAGTTATCTCTCTTTCTCTCTCAATCTCTATCTCCCACCCTTTCAATTTCTGGCTGTCTCCATCCAGTAAATAAAAATATATATGGAGAGAGAGAGGAACTAAGAGTGAGAGACTGATCTGTATTCCTCTTGCAAGTACACTAACCTCAACATGAGGATCTGCCCTCATGACTGAAATGTAATAATTTCCTAATAAAGCCCCACCTCCAATTACTGCAAACTGGGGGTATAGGACTTAAATGTATTAATTTTATGGAGAACACAAATGTGCAGTCTATTAGCACTTAAAAAGTTGGCACATAAATCTAGACTGACAATTGGACTTGAGTGGAGTCTTTGGGAAGTAAAATTTCTTGCTTCTTGACACTTTTCACAAAATAAGCCTTTGAAATAGTGTTGTTTCTGTTTCTAGTGAATCAGTCCTATAATATATTGCATTACTTGTGCAAAACAATAGTGTGCTGAGCTTTTATCAAATCTCAATACTATTTATTATCCTTGTTGTATTTTCCTATACATTTTTAACTAATATATGCCTTCATGAATATACAATTTAGTCAGTTTTATTATAACTGGCAATAGAATTATGAAGTGGCAGCAAATACCATCCCCATCAAGATTTTCAGCTTTTTATTTTCTTTGGTTCATATGTTCTATTTATTTTTATTTTTATGAGATAGAGAGACATAAAGAAAAAAAATACATGGAGAAACCAGAATACTGCTCAGCTCTGGTTTATGGTGGTGTAGAGGATTGAGCCTAGGACTTTGGCGAGTTCTTTTGCATAATCATTGTGCTGTCTAACCCAACTCATTTTTTCTATGTAAACAAACTCTGAGTTACCAACAGTTCAGAATAGCTTGAAACCATGTGCTACTGGGGAATAACTATCTTCTGTTCTAGTATTACAGTGTGTCCTTTGTATAGCTGAGGCGTAGCATTCAGTGAGATTTTGTTCTTTAAGAGAACTACCCCACGACCAGGCAGTGCTCTGCAAGATTTATATAACTGACAAGTTGTCATTCCTGTTCTACAGAGGAACAAACCAAAGGCCAAAGAAATTAAGTACTTGTCCAATTCTACTATGTACTAAGGGGTATTGACAGTAGTTGCTTTCATATGTCACAATTTTTAACATTGTGTTCTTGTCTCTGTGTCATCTTCTAAATCAAGAGTCACAGGAAGTTAAAAACAAGTTCTAACAGAAGATACAACTAAAAGAGAAATTCAGTCGTAGAGTGGGGGAAAGACATACATATCTTAACCCCAGGCTGCTAAGAGTGCCTCCTATCTCTGACATCACAATAAAAACTCCACTGTGCACATTCTAGCTATTGTTTGACATTAAGTTAGATATTTACTAAGCACAAGAGTTCATATCTTAGATTGGACTCAATAATTCTCAGTTAATCTTATGTTATTGCTGTCATTATAAAATCTTGAGCTGTGAAAGCCTTTCCAGATCCTGTGAAAAAGCTCCTGTGGGCAGTGCGCTGCTTTGCCATGTCACTCAGATTTAAACCTGGGACCAATTGTATTGATGAAAACTTTGGTGCTATGGTTTAGTTTCCTCCCATTCCTTACCCTCTCTGTCTTTATCTGAAAAAGCTGGCTCTGAGTATTGGAGCCCCAGAGAGGATAAAAATAATAAATAAATAAATATATTCTTTATGGTTTTACTAGTGATTTAACATAATTTTACATAATTATCAAATTTCAGGAGTATTTTCATGCCCACACAAAATGTTTGCAAGTCACCATACTTCCCCACATAAGTCCTATTCTCCCCCTAAATATACTTCCATCCTTCTCCAACCATCTTAGTTCTCATATTGCACAAAAAGTAGTCTCCTTAACCCCCCGTTTTAAACTAGGAATCAATTATGTTTGTAATAGAAGTCATATATTTACACATGCATACCACACAGACACACTAAACCCTTATGCAAAAATTCATTGATTATGTCACCTTGACTCCTTGCAGCCCTGATTAAATATTTGTTTCCAATCTTGTAAACAGTAAGGTTCACTTTCACTTCATGAAATAACGATTTTCCCAAGACTGGAAAAACTGGCAAAGATTTTCCCTTTCCTCTACCTGCAACCTCTTCTTTTCTTTTTAGGATCTCCTGTTTCTCCCTCCTTGAAGTGGCACCTTTCATAACATACTGCGAGCAAAGAGTGCAGAGCTCTTGTGAGGAGAATAAAAATTCACAACTACTTGCTGAGAACACTAAAGCTAGACCAAAGAGCTCCATGAATGCCCACGTCAGAGTAGGCCACTTCAAACAGATAAAACTGCATTAGTGCTTTTAAATTTGTTCTTGGGAATACACTCATCTGAAACAATGATTGTAGAGAGAAATCAGTTGTTTTCGGAATTACATAATACTCTAAGAGAACATTTCCGAGAGGAATACATCTGAAGAGAATGCAGAGTCATTTCATGGAAAACAGATTAGGTGCCTAGTTTATATGAGGTAAATGATGAGAAAAGAAAAATTAAAAAGAAGAAAATTATTTTAATGACTATTTGAACATACTACAAATCATGCCTATCCAGTATGTGTTATGCTTGAGTATGCTATCTGACAAAGTATTATTGATCACAGACAGCTTGTATATACAGTATTTTCTTAAATTGGGGATCCCCACCCAATAAACCTATATAATTCAAATAGTATTTTCATTTTACATATCATTTATATGCACAGAGACTAAATAACTCTAACACCAAAGTTTTGATAAAAATGAATATTTATCCAACTGGCCAAAAGTAACTGAGGATGCATACTTAGTTTTTTAAAAACTGAATTTTAAAACAATGTAAAGCCTAGTAAAAATTTTTATAATTTTTAATTTATTTAAAAATGTATTTCCATTTAGGAATCCAGGGTGGTGTGGGTAAAGCTGGGAAGGCATTACATTAAAATTCATGAGGCAAAGGTCTGAGTCCAGAAAGTCAGCTGGTTTCTCCTTATCAGGCTAGGGATGAATTGTGACCAGGACTTATGTTTCAAATAGTGTTCTATCTTTTTTTTTGGGGGGGGGTTAAATAATGATAGCATAGATAACTATGTCATGTTATTAACAAGACTGACATCCTAGAATTATCAAGTGTTATATGATCTGGAAGGGGATAACCCCTCCTGAAAAAGTAACCTGACTGACTTCCTTCCTTCCTTCCTTCCTTCCTTCCTTCCTTCCTTCCTTCCTTCCTTCCTTCCTTCCTTCTCTCTTTCTTTTGTCATACACTTTCTTTTGCCTCATGCAGTACAATTCTACCAGTTTCAGGGAAACTTTTTTGCTCTTTTTATTTCAGGGTACACATGTGTGCATGCATGAGACAGAGGAAGTGGGAGAATGGTACAACATCACAGCACAGTTCTACCACCAGCAGTGCTTCCCTTGGTGCCATGTGCTTCCATAGTTCTCCAAGGCTCATGGTAAGGTATATACTCTGTGCTATCTCCCAGCCTCAGAAGAGTAAGTTTGGATCATTACTGACGATATATTTTTCATTGAACATCTATTTAGTGAAGCAAGATTGTGCTGGGTCTTCAGGCAAATAAGATAACCTATCTATAGACAGGTCAAAATGGTATAGCTTACAGAACACCAAAAAGGGAAATGCCTTTAAATTTTGAAACAAAAAATAAGAGACTTAGTTAGAATTAACTAACTAACCTATTTGAGTGTTATTTTACCCCAAGTACATTTGACAGTCTGCAGCAAACAAAGACACAGATTGCTGAATTCCTTAACAAGGTCTAAACTTATATAACCTTTCCTGAAGCCCAAGAATGAAGGATTTAATAATAAAATACAAAGGATAAACTCTCAAGCTGTTGACATCACCTGAAGGAGCATCTTACTGGTGATAAACCCTCTGAGTAGCTTTTTACACTTTGTACATTAAGCTGAAACAACTTATAAAGCTATACTTTTCAGGGCAACTTGTTTAAACTTTCATTTTGCTTAAAATCTTACAAATAGGAGATGAGAAGTGATGTAAATGTAAGCTGAATTTTACATTTAGAATAGGTGCTCCCATACTAAAAATTTTTAGTGAGGTCATTTTAAATAGCTCCTGATTTGACAAGGTGTTTTTGGTTACCATTTCAGAAAATTCTGAGAAAGCAGTTCTCCCCAATATTTCAGTGGATCCAGATAGGTAAAAATAATAATGCAGGCCTTCTTTGTTTTCTGTGGGAGTATATACAGAATCAAATACTACTCAGCTCTAAGAAATGATGTAATCATCTCCTTTCCCATATCTTGAATGAAACCTGAAGGAATTATTTTAAGTGAGACAAGTCAGAAGGAGAAGGATGAATATCAGACAGTCTCACAGGTGGTACTTAAAAAGCAACACAAGAAAAGGAACACACAGGGTGAAGCTTTGGACTGGTGGGTTGTACTGCAGAAAAGCAAAGGACTGTGGATTAGGAGAGAAATAGAGGGGAATGGTACTGCTTATTCAGTGCACAGTGATGAAGAGGGATTTGAGTTGGTGGTGGGAGGTATGCAGGCATATATAATGGGGAGGAAGCAAGAGACTGTACCCATGTGTCCTGTAAATCATTATTTCCCTCAACAAATGACAAAACTTATAATACTAATAATAAAAATAATATCCATATATTATGTAGAGGAGAACACAAAATATCTTAAATTCCAATCCATTTAACAAAAGTCGATGAAATTTCAAACCCCCAAGTCTTTTTCCTTTCTTAGTTCCTGCCAGGTGCTTTTACATTCTCCTTGGCAATTTTTTAAAATTTTTATTTATTTATTTCCTTTCGTTGTCCTTGTTGTTTTATTGTTGTAGTTACTATTGTTGTTGTTGTTAATGTCATTGTTGTTAGATAGTGTTGGATAGTATGCCAGCTCCCCTTGGCTTCTGCTTAACCATATGCCTATATAGGGATAGATTTAATCCCATTCAAAACTTTGGTCTATTTACATAAATCACTTTTACATTTACATAAAGCACCACACTCCCTCCAGGGCATTGGTGGTTTAGTGGTAGAATTCTCACCTGCTCCACCCCCTCTCCTTGTCACACCCTGATCCTCTCCTTGTCACACCCTGATCTTCCACCAGTCACTTTTCGCTCCACCCTCTCTATATCACATCCTGTTTCCACCCTACTTGGAGAGTATAAAAACAGCTGCTCTTCTAATTAAAGACACTTGGAAATTGCTTTCAGGCTCCGAGAGTTCCAGAGTGTATCTCCTGCAAAGTTAGTGCGGCAAGAGTTCCTGATCCCTCTCCCACGCAGCAGCTCCAGTTGAGTTCTCTCCAACCCAGAGAGCACTAGCTCGGGAAGAAGTACCCTCAGGCTATCCCGGCATCTGGCGCCCGGAACAGGGACACATAAGCAGCAGATTTACAAGAAGACATCCTAGATAAGTACACACCTTTTGGCTATCTGCAATATTGTGTTAAGGCACTGTGATTTTTTTTCTTTCTTATTGTTTTCCTGAGATCTCTCCACCATAGAAAATCTTTTCCAAATTCTGCATTTTTTTTCCAGTATACAATTTTTATATATCTGGGACATTTTTCTCGGGGCTGCACCTTATATCCTGTTGATCATCATAGCAACTTTTAAGGGATATATAGTGCAACCTCTCAAAAGGCTTAAGGACCTAGAGGCTGAGGTCCAAGAGATAAAGGAAGTGATCATAGAACTTAACCAGCACCTTAAAAACAAGAAGAAGCAAAGGCCTGTCGTGATCCTGACCCACCCTAATTCCTCTGCATCTTGCCCTGAGGCCCCTATTTTGGCATCTTGCCCTGAGGCCCCTATTTTGGCAGACACGTGTCCGAATTCTCCATTGGACTCCACAGCCACTTCTTCGGCCACCCCCATTTTGGCAGACACGTGTCCGGAACCTCCTGCTGCCTCCACAGCTGCTTCTTCGCCCACCCCTGTTTTGACAGACACATGTCCGAATTCTCCTGTAGCCTCCAAAACCATTTCTTCAGCCACTTGTCCAGAAGCTTCCACTTTGGTGACTCCTCCTACCGCTACACACTTATCAGAGCAAGTCCACACATTTCCGGTCAATGTTGCCCCAATAGACAAAAACCTCAGGCCTGGTATCCATATTCCGCCACAGACCTGAAGGAACTACGCCAGGCTATCAAGGATGACAGTATTCATGCCCCATGGACCAGGTCCATTTTACAAGGCCTGCTTCAGAACCTTAATACCCCCTAAGATTGGAGGGATGTAACTCGTGCTACGCTCCCAGGCCCCCTCTTCCTGCAATGGGAGGGATTCTTTCGCGACGAATGTTTACAACAATCGCGGAAAAAATATTCAAAATCAGCCAGAGGGGAATTTTGATGCATTGTTTGGAACAGGCCAATTAGAAACAGGGATTCAACAGATGGAAGCCAAGTTTCCACCGGGGTATTTTGATCAGGTATGCCTGTGTGCATTAAAAGCATGGGAGTGATTAACACCACCCATGGAAGTGGCCTCAGCCCCCATTCTCTCCCTTCAACAAGAACCTGATAAATCCCTCGCTAAATTCATTGCCAGGGCCCAGTCGAGTTTGGAAAGGAAGATTTATAATCCTGACGCTCGTTTTCTCCTCCTGCGATCCATAGTCTGGGATGGAATGCTTCCGCATTTTTGACAGGCCTGTATCACTCTTAAAAACGAACACCCAGATACTTGGATTATAGCTACACAGGATCTCAGATCAAGCTCTTTTCAAGGACCTATGTTACAGGCCTATGCAGCTACCTTACATAAGCAAAAAGGGGCTTGCTTTCAGTGTGGTCGCCAAGGGCATTGGCGTAACCAATGTCCAGAAAATAGACCGCGACCCCGCCTCCAGTCAGGGAAACCCCGCCTCCAGACAGGGAATCAGAGACCACGAATGCCTTGTCCCAGATGCCAGAAAGGATTTCACTGGAGAAGAGATTGTTGGTCAAGGTTCCATAGGAACGGCACGCCTCTGCCAAATATAAACAGGGATTTAAACTAGGTGTGGGGCTTCCCTTAGCCCCGCCCCCAAGAGGGAAGGAAGCAGGTCACCCGCTTGGTGCTGTGCCCTTCTTCCACAAACAGAAGCCCAGCTTGGGACCCAATCCATCGCTACACCCACCACGTCAAGTAACAATAACAGAGGGTGAGCAGAAGGAGGAACCCATGGTATGTGGGAACTTCCAGCATAGAAATAACCAGCTGGAGCAAGAGAACAGCTCAAATTCGGAGCCTGAGAGTTTATGGACCACCCCTGTTTTAGAAAGGGGTCACCCAACTATGACAGTAAAGATTGGTAATATTTCTTTTAAGTGTTTGATTGACACGGGAGCAGATAAGACAATATTAAGACAAGCAGAGGTTCCCCAGAGTTGGGAACTCCTCCCAGGACCACGCTTACATGGTGTTGGAGGATTGACTCAGGCATTCTGCACACGAGATTCCCTTGTGTGGGAAGATCCAGAAGGATGCTTTCAGCCTTTAATAGCTGATATAAGCACCAATTTATTGGGAAGAGACTTGCTGGAATCTTTAGATGTAGTGATATCCTCAGACACCTCTGCAGGACACCACACTCACTCCTGTGAGACTGCTAGACCCAACCAGCACCCCCAATACTAACTGCCACTGTTTGTAACAGAACTCCTCACTTAGATTGGCTTTCTAATGAGCCTGTCTGGGTGGAACAGTGGCCTTTGCCTAGGGAGAAGCTAGAAATTTTAAAAGAACTCATCCAAGAGCAGTTATCTTTGGGACACATTCGTCATTCTCAGAGCCCATGGAATACTCCAGTCTTTGTGATTAAAAAGCGCTCAGGAAAATGGCACCTCCTCCAAGATCTTCATGCAGTTAATAAAACCATGCAGGTTTGGGGCTCCCCCCAAAGGGGTTTGCCTCTTGCTTCCGCAATTCCCACAGGAATTCCAATCATAGCTATTGATATACAGGATTGTTTTTTCTCTATTCCCTTACACCCACAAGATTGTAAACGTTTTGCTTTCTCTGTTCTATTAATAATGCCAGCCCTGCCGATAGATTTGAATGGGTGGTACTGCCCCAGGGCATGGCTAATAGTCCTACTATTTGTCAAGAGGCTGTTAAATCTGACCTTTTTCCATATATTCATAAGGACCTTAAGGTTTTTCATTATATGGATGACGTGTTAATATGGGAGAATTAGATACAGATCTCTCTGCCCTACGTGATTTTCTAATCCCTGCCTTAAAGAGAAGTGGACTTAATGTAGCTCCTGAGAAAATAAATCTAATTCCTCCTATATCTTTCTTAGGCTCAGAGATTTCCCTAACGCAGATTCGTCCTTTAAAAAAGAAGCATCTGCTCATATAGAATCCCCAGAAATCCATCTTGGACCCCTTTCCTCTGACATCACCCACAATTACAGCCAACCCCCGAAACCCATGATGTGACCTGACATGATCTGGAGAACCTGATTCACAGACTCCAAAGGACAAGACTTTCCTACTGCCTTTCTCTCAACCATCGGTGTCTGCTCTTCCTGCTTCTGTTTCGCCCATCATGTCTTGGCAGTTCCAGGTCACTCTCTACAGAGAAGAAAAGTTCCAGTGGCTGTCCTCCTCCATCAAGATAGACGTGTGGCATTTATTTCCTGGCCATTGACATTGGACTGATGCTTCTATAGAACTTGCTGGACACTCCCTTTATACTGCTGGACTTCTTGAAGAATGACTGTAGCAGTTCATAGAACTTTCCACCAGCTGACTCAGGATTTTTCAATGCCAGATCACCCCTCTAGCCCCTCGGCTTATCAGGCCCCCACTCCTCCACCCATCAGGCTCACTCTGTCTCTTGCTACTCTTACTTATCCCTCCCTGTCTTGTGCTAGTTCTTTTTGAAGACACTTACACGCTATCATTCTGCTTTCTTCCCAACAGGTTTCTGTTCACCCCTACACTGCTATTCCCCTGACAGAGATGAAGCCTTTTACAGACATTGACCCAGTTATATATGGCCATTAAGTAATAGGGATATGTTGGGGAATTGTGAGGATATGGTTGAGCTTGGAAGGGCTTGAGCCTGAGGGGTGTGTCAATTCTGTTAGTCTCTCTTTCCATGGAGAGGTTGAGCAAAGAGGGACAGTAGAACCCCAAAAAGGTGTGCCTCTTATCAGTCTCCCTGCCTCACAAAGTGCCCCACACTCCTGATACTATGGCAAATAGTTAAAAATAAAGGGGGAGATGTTGGATAGTATGCCAGCTCCCCCTGGCTTCTGCTTAACCATATGCCTATATAGAGATAGATTTAATCCCATTCAAATCTTTGGTCTATTTACATAAATCACTTTTACATTTACATAAAGCACCACATTCCCTCCAGGGCATTGGTGGTTTAGTGGTAGAATTCTCACCTGCTCCACCCCCTCTCCTTGTCACACCCTGATCCTCTCCTTGTCACATCCTGATCTTCCACCAGTCACTTTTCGCTCCACCCTCTCTATATCACATCCTGTTTCCACCCTACTTGGAGAGTATAAAAACAGCTGCTCTTCTGATTAAAGACACTTGGAAATTGCTTTCAGGCTCTGAGAGTTCCAGAGTGTATCTCCTGCGAAGTTAGTGCGGCACGAGTTCCTGATTCCTCTCCCATGCAGCAGCCTAGATCGGCTCCAGTTGAGTTCTCTCCAACCCAGAGAGCACTAGTTCGGGAAGAAGTACCCTCAGGCTATCCCGGCAGGATAGGGACAGAGAGAAATGAGAGAGGAGGGAAAGACAGAGAGGGGGAGAGAAAGACAGACACCTGCAGATTGCTTTAGCACCTGTGAAGCAAACCCCCCCCCCCCCCCGGTTGCAGGTGGGCAACCGGGGTCTCGAATCTGGATCCTTACTCCGGCCCTTGTGCTTTGTGCCATGTGTGCTTAACTCACTGAGCTACCGTCCGACTCTCCTCCTTGGCAATTTTTGACCTTTTCTTTTTTGTATTATTACAGGACAACATTCTGCTGTCTGGTCAGTAGCTGGTACTCAGCTCATATATCAGCTGATACTGATGTTTATCTTTGTTGAGATCCATTTAACTACTCTTACAGCTTCAGGTGCTGTTGTGTTTTTTACTGGAGTCCCAAATGCAGAGTTCACTCTGGTTTCAAAAGTTCTCACTCATTGCTTACTGAATTATTTTATTGTTATTATTATTGCTTATTTAATTTATTGGTAAGTAATGATTTATAGGACACTGACACATGGGTATAGTCTCTCACCTCCCCCTGATAGATGTCTGCATATTACTTAAATAGCCACTCAAATCAAATCAATTCTAATAGCAAGGAAAACAAAACTAAAATCAAACCAATGGTACTATATCAAACTAAAAAACTTCTGTGCAGGGGGTCAGGTGGTGACGCACCCAGTTAAGTGCACATAGTACAAAGCACAAAGACCTGCACAAGGATCCGGGTTCAAGAACTCAGCTCCATACCTGCAGATGGGGAACTCCTCACAATCGATAAAGCAGGTCTGCAGGTCTTATTTTCTATCTCTATCTCAATCTTCCCATCCTCTCTCAATTTTTTTCTCTGCCTTATCCAATAAAAAGTGGAAAAACTGGCCACCAGGAGCAGTGGATTTGTAATGCTGGAACTGAACCCCAGCAGATAATCCTGGGTGGGGGAAGCTTCTGCACAGACAAAAAAATTTATCACCCAAACAGAGAGAGCTACTAATAACCAAAATACATAAAGAGATCATAAAATTCAGCTACAAACAAAAAACAAACAAAAAATTAAAAAGTGGAAAAGGGGGGCAAGGATAGAAATTTTACTAAAAACATCCAGACATATAAAAAAACAGACATAAAAAAACTCAAAGCTCCCTTAATTCTTATTTCATTAGTGTTAAGTAGAGCTGACTCAGTCTTCTGCTTATGACCTCAGATGAGTAAGTTGATAACTCAGACACTATGAATTTCACATTAACATGAAGATAGTAAGTTCAGTGTCCTTATTATATATGGTGATGTTTCATCCATTTTTTCCATGCTGAAACATCATTCTTTCTATATAAATAAAGAGATTTATAGGAATAAATCAATGGCATGTCTATGTGTAATGTTCATAAATTTTATTATTTCATAAAGCATGATGATCTTAACTATTTTTTAAAGAAACAGGAAAAGAGAAACTATGAAAGAGATCATAGCACTGAAGTTTTCTTCAGTGTAGTGGGGGCTGGGCTCCAAACTGGGCTGCACACATGGCAAAGCAGCAAGCAAGGGAGCTGTTTCGCCAGCCTGATGTTCTTGATTGTTTTTGGAGTTTTATTTTTTATCTGTAATAATTTAATTCACAAACTAAAGAACACATCTTAAGTTAAAGCTATTCATATTGAAATTAAACTTACTTAACTATTATGTTAGGTGAATATTTTCAAATGTGTGGATACTTTATGAGAATGAAAATTAACTATGTAGCTTTTGATCAGCAGTGCAGATAGGATCTTTTGAGAACACTGTTACTATATTTCTACTTGACATAGCCTGCTGTTCTATCTAAAATGAATACGTAATAATAAATTGTACCCAAAGTGGTATATTAATTTCTTCAGGGAAAAAGATTCTTATTATTAACTGGTTCAGGACCATCTCCACAATGTCTTTGTCATTCCCATGAGGGCCAACTTAACACAGAGTAGGCAAATGCAAGATATTACAGTTGATTTTATTTTATTAAATTCATATACAGCTCAAGAAAATTAAGGCTGAATTTCATGATGCATCACACTAAGTTTGAAGGATTAAACTCTCAGGCTAAGTAACTTCTAGATTTATTACCAAAAAATTATTACTTGGGATATAATCTTATATTAATGTATGATATGTAAATAAAGTAAATTACTTTCATTTCAATTACTAGCATGACAATTTTAATTAATCACTTCATAAGATAGGCCACTGTTGAAAAATTTATATTCTTTTCTTTTCTTTTATTTATATTATATAATTGTACATACTTTAGGTATAAAATATAATGACTTTATATAATAGGTAGTCAAATGATTTCTGTAGTCCTGTCAATTACCATATCCCCCTTCCATACTCATCATTTTTTGTGATGAGAGCACTAAAATCTACTCAACACCACCCTAGTATTCAATGCAGTATTATTAACTGCAGTCATCAAGTTGTACATTAAACCCTACACTAATCCTTTTTAGATAACTGGAGCTTTGCACTCTTCACACCCCAGCAAACCTTCCCCAACCTCCCCACCCCACCCCTTGACAAATACTAAGATCATACAGTATTTATCTTTCTCTGTATGGCTTTTTTTTCATTTAGCATAATTCCATATATGCTGCAGTAAATGGCAGAACTTTCTTCTGCTTGAAGAAAGAATGATGCTTTGAATGATGCTCCATTGTATAGCATTTGACTTTGTTCAATTTTGTTGAGTCGAGCCCTGGACCAACAATGCTAAGCTATTCAACAAAATTCAGCTAATGAAAGCTAAATTGAAGTTATTTAGTTACAACAGATCTTGGAGCCACTTTATATCAAGGAATCCACAGCATATCTTGAGAGTCCACATAAGAAAAGGCAGGGTACAAGCAGAAACAACACAGTTGAATGTGGGGACCATGACTGTCTTGTCTTATGGCATCTATAAGTATAGTGCTTAGGAGTTGCTGGGCTAAAGCTAGATTGGTCAATTTAAACCTAAAAGATCAAGAGCAATGAGGAAAAGATAATCCCTGGGAGGTAAGGTGAGAATTTATTATCTCTATCTATCTCTGTGCATACATAATACATGAATAAACATGTACTTATAGCATGTGCTTGATTCAGCCATCTGTCAACACTTGTTATTATTGTATCTTGAATATTATCAATAATTTTGTAATGAACATGGAAAATAACTATTTCCTCAATGAACTGTTTTTCATTTCTTTTGAGCATAAATTCAGAAGTGGAATTGCTGGAATTCTCTGGTAGCATACCTCTTCATTTCAAATTATCTTATATAGCACTCAAAATAGTATGGTACTGGCATAAGGACAGGCATATTAACTTTTGGGACAAAATTTACAAACCAAAAATAACCAAGAATACACAATAGGAAAACTACAGGTTATTAAAAAAATAGTGTTGTGAAAAACTGAATATCCACATGGGAAAAATAACACCAGGCACTCCTATTTGCAATATTAAAAAATAAAATAGGTTAAAGACTTAAACATCAGACTTGAAACTCTCTTTCTGCTTCCAGGTTCTCACTGGAGCTCAGTGCCTGCACTACAAATCCACTGCTCCTGGCACCTGCTTTTTTTTTCTTTCCATTTTATTGGATAGAGAGAAATTGAGAGGAGAGGGGTGATAGAAAGATAGACACTTGCAGATCTACTTCACCATTTGTGAAGTGACCCCCACCTGCAGGTGGAGAGCCCGAAGTTCAAACTGAGTTCTTCGCTCAGGTCCTTGCACTTAAAAGCAAGTACTGTGTGCACTTAATCTGGTACATCACTGCCCTACTCCCCACACTCCACCCCCAAACTTGAAACTCTTAAGATTCCTAAAAGAGGACAGGGGAAGCTCCTCAACATTGGTATTGGCATTGAATTTTTGGATTTGACTCCAAAAGCATAAGTAACAAGCAAAAAAAACCAAACAAGTAGGACTGTGTCAGACTAATAATGCTTTTGATGCCAAAGGAAACAATCAAGAAAAATATTTGTAAAATATATCTGATAAATGGTCAATATTCAAAATATATAAGGAATTCATATAACACAACAACCAAAGGGGAAAAAATGTCTCATATACCTTTATTAAAAATTAGGCAAAGCAGCATCCATGTTCACTGAAGAAGCAATTACAAAAGCCAGACCTTCCACCTTCTGTACCCCATAAAGAATTTTGGTTCATATTCCCAGAAGAATAAAGAATAAGGAAGCTTCTAATAGAGGGGATAGGATACAGAACTCTGATGTTTGGAACTATGTGGAATTGTCCCTCTGTTATATAACAATCTTGTTTATCATTATTAAATCACTAATAAAAAAATTAGGGCAGAGTCTGGATATACATTTCTCCCAGAGAAGAAATACAGAAGGCAAGAAGTATATAAGTATATAAAAACATGTATAAAATCACTAGTCATGAGGACATACAAATCAATCCACAATTAGATATTACTTAACCTGCCAAGTTCTTGTTACCAAAGTGTTAAGATTATCA
This sequence comes from Erinaceus europaeus, assembly GCF_950295315.1. Classification (NCBI taxonomy): domain Eukaryota; kingdom Metazoa; phylum Chordata; class Mammalia; order Eulipotyphla; family Erinaceidae; genus Erinaceus; species Erinaceus europaeus. Next base: position 34,994,067 of record NC_080171.1, on the reverse strand, counting down.
AATACTGGTGAGGTTGTGAAGAAAAAAGAAAAGTATTGGTGAGGATGTGAACTCATTTAAATATTATGAAAAAGAATACGCAGTTCTTTGAAAGAATTAAAAATATAACTAGTATGTACACCAGCACTTAAAACTTTGCTTTTTGATAAAAAATAATCAGATTGTTATTAAAGATTAACTTTTTTTTTTAATTCCACCAGGGTTGTTGCTGGGGCTCAATGCCAACATGCAAATCCACCATTCCTGGTTGCCTTCTCCCCCACCCCCTTTTATTTTCTTTCTATTTTATTTGCTAGGACAGAGAGAAATTGAAAGAGGAGGGTAGATAGAAAGGGAGAAAGGAACGACAGACACTTGTAGACCTGCTTCACAGCTTGTGAAACATCCCACCTGCAGGTGGGGAGCTGAATCTCTAACCTGGGTCCTTGAGCACGATAACATGTGCATTTAACCAGGTGTGCCCCCACCCAGCACCAAGTACAATTCTTTTTAATTCATATTTATTTAATTTTTTTTAACAGAGCCCTATTTAACTCTGGGTTGTAGTGGTACTGGGAATTGAACTTGGGACCTCAGAGCCACTGGCATGTAAGCTTGCATAACCACTGTGCTATCTCCTCAGTCCAGAAGGGGGATTTTTAGACTACAAAGTTGATAATACTTAAAAAACAGTGATTAGACTGAATTTGGTTATAACCCAATACTGGCCAAGAGTTATGTGACTATCTGGCTTCCAGCTCAAATAAATAATGAAATACAGAGATCCTGTGTATTATAGAAAAAGAGAAAAATAAATTTTTGAATGTAACTGTTGAGGGCTGGGTGGTGGCACATCCAGTTAAGCACACCAAGCCCAAGGACCTAGGTTCAAGTCCCCGCTCCCCATCTGCAGGAGGACAACTTCACTAATGGTGAAGCAGGTCTGCAGGTGTCTTTCTCTCTCAATCTCTAGCTTCCTCTCTTCTCTCAATTTCTCTCTGTCCTAGTAAAAATTGAAAGGGAAAAAATGGCCACCTGGAGTGGTGGATTTGTAGTACTGGCACTGAGTCCCAACAATAAACCTGGTGGCAATAAATAAATAAAGTAAATACCCTGGCCAAGTTATACAGTTAATTACCAGTAAAGACCACATCCCTTAACACTTTGGAAAATTATCTTCCTACTTAATTACATAAACATATTAAGTGTTCTTCTAATCTGGTTAAAGTCATTGTGAGAACACAAAACTCTGTCTCTCTGCCTGTGCTTCTCTCACTCTCTCTCTCGCTCTTACAAATATATATCCATAAACTAAAAATGCTAAGGTTTAAGTAATGGTGTCCTTTCCTTTTCCCCTAGAATTACACATATAAGTCCCTTGGATTTCTCCTTTTTGACAGTAAACACATCTTGCAAATTCAATTAAACTGTTTCAGTTATTTTATTTCCCTCATTTCCCTCCTCCCATTTAAAAATCTTGTGAAAATCCAAACTTTTCACAATAATAAATTTGATAATCCTCAGAGGCATCTTGTCATCTGAAGTGTTATTTTTTTTACCTTTGTCAATTACTATCAACTTTAGGCACTGTGATCTATTTCTGACTAGCAAGAGATGTCCTTAGCTCAGCTAACCTAGGCTATAAAATTACATAGGACACAGAGCAGTGTTGGTACTGAGTAGTCAATTTCCTTCCTCTATTTTTTTCGGGATCATCACAAAACTATAAATTATTGAACCCTCTTAGTTCTATCTGGCTTGTGAATTTTCGTTGCCAAAGTGTTTAATGTACGGTTACCATAGAATCAACCCCAGCGATTGATGGAAATGTTTACTGTGTTCTCATCTTACCCACTAATCCAAAGAATTCAATTCCTCATTTAAAATAAAGTACACATTAATAGTAAGTATATTTGCTTCCTAGGTAACAAATATTCACTCTTGATAAACTCTAGACATGACTCTCCTTTACAAAATAAAAGAGTATAATAGGCAGAACAATAAATAACAAGCACTTGGCATCACATTCTCAGGGATAATATATGGTATTCTGTGAGACATGAACTTTTCAATATTTTTAAGTTGTTCTTTTACAGAAGAAAAACACGATGCTATTTATAGAAGTCAGCTCAATTCCCCATAACTTTAGTCAGATCTAAAAACTGCCAGTCATTTCATCCATGACCACATTCTGACATTATGGGGGTCATTTCTCATATTGCTTTCATTCTCTTGTATTTTTTTTATAAACTCAGGAAATGAAAATTGTTGCCAATAATTCAGAGGCACATTACAATCAGAGATTTTTATATATTGAAAGAATTTTTCTAGTTTCCCTTATTAACTTTAAATTTTCTAAGCCTTTACCTCTATAACATGAATAATGTTGTTTGGTAAACCCCAGTAAATTATCTAGACCCTGATATGTTGCCCTATAATTTGTATACTGCATTTGCAAGACCAGCAGTAATCCAAAATGACCTGCCTGCTGTAATCTGTAGATCACCTTACTTTATTTGTCTTTACTATTCATCTCCATAACAGAAACCTAGGAAAAGGCCAGGTGGCCATGTACCCAGTAAAACACACACAATACAATGTGCAAGGACCCAGGTTCAAACCCCTGGTCCTTACCAGCAGGGGAATAGTTTTATGAGTGGTGAAGCAGTGCTATAGGTGACTCCCTCTCTATCTCCTATTTCCCTCTCAAATTCTTTCTGTTTCTATCCAATATATAAATAAAATATTTCATATAAAAAAAAACTGTATTATAATTAGTAAATAACATGGAAAAAATAAATGTGAAAGAAATATCCTCCACATGGGAGAAAAAGAGGTATATTAAAGAGACCATAAATTACTCTTCAAGTAGTTTACTGTTTTTGCAAATAATCTTAAATAACAAGGAGAGAAATATGAGAGAAAGTTACGTAGTTTACTACATCTCTCACTTCAGACATAGTACCAAAAGAAAACATATATTTAAATAATGGAAATAATCTTGTCTGCAGTCTCAGTATTCCATACTCAGTATACTAGTTGGGGTGAGATTTTTTTATTTTTTAGTCAATGAGCTATGGAAACATTGATTATGTCAAAATGGGTGAGTACTAAGAGCCAGATTCCTCATGGCCAAAGAAACCACAGACAATAAACCAATATTAGCTATGAAATCATTCATATTCTAAATTAAGTATTCCAGGGAATTTAGAAGTTGGTCACTATGTTTCAAAGCAGACCAGAGGTAAGAATTCAGGATTTCTACTTCTATAATTTGTCCCATCAGAACCAAAATGAGTAAATCTAAAGAATGATCCAGTTCCAAATTCAAGAAATGCAATCCAGTCGAGCTTCCATTGCCAAAGGCTCAGACACACACACACACACACACACACACACACACACACACCATACACAAACACACACAAAAGGAAAACAAAAACCCCGCAAACAAACTTCATAGAAATTCATAGCTTCTGCAACCCTCAACGACCCTGGGTCCATGCTCCCAGAGGGCTAGAGAATGGGAAAGCTATCATGGGAGGGGGTGGGTTATGGAGATTGGGTGGTGGGAATTGTGTGGAGTTGTACCTTCTACCTTATGTTTTTGTTCATTAATCCTTTCTTAAATAAAAAATTAAAAAAAAAAAAAGAAAAGAAATTCATAGCCAACCCAGGCTAACCTCCAATAAAGAAGAGCTCAGTGTTGGGGATAATTATCATGACTCTATCCAGAGAAATCTGGTTTGGCAGTAGGTATAGTTAAAATTGGGTAATGAGGATACTAAATAGGATAATTTATATTAAGGTTTCACAATCATCGCAGCATTTTGAAAAGTTATGAATGATCATACAACATAGCAAAAGTGTCAGAGATGAAGTGTGGGAAGATTAAGGTAAATTATTTTTTCAGAAGTAAATACCAAATGTGGACTTGACCAATGTTTAAAACTTCCGACTTTTCTCTGTGCTTTCAGTTGACTCTATTTAATCATACTTGATTGCTGGCAGCAGAAACCAGAAATTTGGTTTGTCCCCAAATCAAAGCAAGACATAAAATTCAGAACATCCCCACAACATACCCATCTTGTCAACCAGCTGACCAAAACTTTTTCTTTCAGGACTACTCTGTCATGTTTCTACTCACTTCATCACTTTTTTAGTTTCTCTTTAATAAATCCCACCAGTCCTGCGTCAGGGAGAAAGCATTATGTCATTGCAATAGGCTTTCATGCCTGTTGCTCAGAGCTCCCAGGTTCAATCCCTGGCACCACCATAACCCAGAATTGAGCAATGCTCTGGTCTCTCTCTCTCTCTCTCTCTCTGTCCCTCCCTGTCCCTCCCCTTCCCCTCCCCTCCCCTCCTTTCCCCTTCCCTTCCCCTCCCCCTCTCCCTCTCCCCCTCCCCTCCCTGTCTCATTAAGATAGAATAAAATAAAAATTTTAAAAACAAATTAATTCCACTAGTGCTAATTAATTCTTATACAACACACAAAACTTTTTATATTTATTTATTCCCTTTTGTCCTGGTTGTTTTATTGTAGTTATTATTGATGTTGTTGTTGCATAGGACAGAGAGAAATGGAGAGAGAGGGGAAGACAGAAAGGGGGAGAGAAAGACAGACACCTGCAGACCTGCTTCACAGCCTGTGAAGTGACTCCCCAGCAGGTGCGGAGGTGGGGGCTGGAACCAGGATCCTTACATTGGTCCTTGCACTTTGCTTTGTGCCACCTGCGCTTAACCTGCTGCTCTACTGCTGCACTCCCCACACAAAACTATTTAAATGTATAAATAACAAATGTGATTTTTATGATACTTCCAGATCTTTAGGTCCAATTGCCGTACTGCACTAGTCTCTGAATACAATTCCTTCTTTTCTAAGCTCAGACTTGTTTTTGAATGACATCCAAAGATGGGACACCAGACTGTTTTGGTTAGAAAGCAGCCCTCTCCTACCTAAGTCTCTCTGTTTATTGAATTTAACATCTACATACCTGTTGGTCTGCTTCTAAGACCCCTTCTGTTGCATTGCTTGACGCTGTGGTCTATTTACATAATCATTGTTTTGCCTGCACTGGTTTAATCCCCATTGGTTCCCACTCTTTTTCCACTCTGCCCCGTCTCCTAGTCACATCCTGTTTTCCACATTTTAATCCCCACTGGTTCTTGCACTTTTTCCTTCTCTCCACCCCCTATCCTACGTACATCCTCTTGTGACCTGACACTTCCACCTCAGGAGATATATAGGACAGGATTGTGATTAGAGATATATAGCTTTCACTGCATTCCTCATCAATAAAGATTAAACTGTGTTCCCAGCTCAGCCATGAGTCCCTGGTCGTCTCTCTCCCACCCGTGAAGCTAGCCCGGCACATACCTACATCTGTTCTATTTCCTCTGACTTTCAAATGATGTAGACTTAATTATCTTCTATCCTTTACTGGGATTTATTCTTTCTCTTTTTTAAAAAGGGCATTACTGGGAATTAATTGCATCAGGCTGAGTTTTTCAAACAGAATGAGTGAAAGACAGACATAGGGAGGTGGAAAAAGTGAAGGAAAGATATCACACACCAACCGTTTCTCCAGTGCAGATCCAAAACTGGGGGTGTGAATATGGGAAAGGAAACACCTTTCTCGATATGCTATCTTGCAGTTTCTCAATTATTATTTTAACGTATTATTTCTTACAACCGATTTGGCATTCTTGAGTAATTTGTAGTCCATCTGGAGAAATCTCCAAATGTTTCAGGATCCAAATCCTCTTCAGAGTTTGATCATTCCTTGGGAACTAAGACAAAGGTACTGAGGACTTGAGTATCACTAAGAAAATTTGAAAATAGACAAAGAAATTAAATGAAAGAAGTTCAGAGGCAGGAGATCCTGCTTTTCATTATGCTCTTTCGATTGGCATGTGGTATGGCACTGCCAATACAACTTAATGCCTTTTAAGTATACATGAAGCAGGAATAAGTATGTTGGTATGTTTCATATTGGTTTGGTCTCCTTCCCCCCACCTCCAGGAGAATTGGTTTGGCCCTTGCTAGTTTCGCAGGACCTCTTTCTCCCAGCCCCCTATGCTACGTAGTTCCGGAGTTCTTGGAGCGGTCACGTGAGGGGATGCAGGACAGATCTGTGTGGTGATTAGTTTAAGGGTTTCTCTCTGCCGCCAGAGCAAAAAAACAGGAGAGCAGATGTTTGCCGCTCATGAATGAAGCTTCTCTGCCCAGCCGTGTGTCTCTGGTAGTCTCTGTCTACCACCACGAAGCTAGCCTGGCCTGCTGGAGCCCTGAACTTTAACGACATAAGTATACCTATATGATAAGGGTGCTATGCAGAGTAAGTGGAAGGAAACTGGTATTATTCCACCACAGGTTTAGTTCTAACTTCTTTTCCCTCCTATTGGACTTCAGTAAGCTCCTGAAGACTCTTTTTTTCTTTTTTTAGTCTAGGTTCTGGATGAGAGGGATTATCTAACAACCTGAATAAAGCCACATTCATAAGTGCTTCCTAAATCAAAAAATAAGAGTTTTTGTGTGTCTGTTTGCTTTCCTCACCCAAATATGGCTTCTTCAGGTATCTTTGGCTTTTCTGAAGAAATACCACATATTGTGAGTAAAGTTGTGCTAAATGTTCTCTTAAGTCCATTCAAGACTCAGAGTCTTAATACTTTAGTGCAGAAAAATGTCTGATTTTGTGACAACACTCTCTATTTTCTAAGTCCTGAACATCCACACAATGATTTGTATTATGTGATGCCAAAAAGCCAGATGAAAAAGTGAGAAACATTGTCATGCATCCAGATATTTTACCTACTTGTTGCCAAACATCTGGATATTTAGAAACACTGAGTGAAGTTTTCACTTTTCACCTAGGTCTTTGGCATTGTACAGACAGAGCAAATGGCAAGCAGACATCTTGGCAGCATGTGCTCCGAAACATATGGATGTGGGTGGTAGTGTCTTAGCATTCAAGCTGTTTGTCACAGAAGGAGAAGTTCACCATGGCATTTTAATCAAAATGATCTATTCTGTCATTGAAGGGACTTTTCCTCCAACAGAGGCTCTTAGTCATGCTCTGAGTTATAACAACTCTTTGGCTTCCTGTGGTATATCCTTATAGCTCTCAATGTTGGGGCCAATTAACCACTCTAGAAGGGAGCTGTCCTAGATGCTGGAAACCAGGAGGAATTCAATAACTCACACTAAGTCAATTTTGCTGAATGACTTCTTTTTACCTTGGTTCCATTTTCTAGGCAATGTCTTTTGGTCTTGCCTGCAGTTTCACTATAACTCAATCTTCATAATTATTTCACTAATCTTATCTATTATGTCTTCTGTGCTATTTCATTTCTCTAGATCTTGCTTTATTCTCATTCACAGATAGATGGTATGCCAGGTTTGTTATTTTTTTCTGTTTTTTTTGTTTTTTTGTTTGTTTTTATTATTAATGAGGATTTGCTACTAGAGTCTCATTTTGTCAAAGAAAGAAAGAAATGCAGATAGGATGGTAGTGGGAGCAGAGCTTAAAAACCATAGCATTAACGTTTCCTCTAGTATAGAGGGAGTTAGTTTTGAACGTGGGTCACTAATATTTCACTTCAGCTAATATTTCATTGGCCAAGTTTCTGGCTTATTCTCAAAGTGAAATAAATAAATCTATGAAAAGTTTCTCTCAGCCATACATTGAAAATTTACCAGACTTAAATACAAAATCATAATTTTTTTAACCCATTGGATAACTGCAAAGCAATTAAGTGACTTCAAATCTGGGAATAAATTATATTTATGGGAGGAAATGATGCTAAGGAGAATAGAAACAAACAGGAACCACTAAGAATAGTTGAGTTCCAATAGATACTAAATCAAATATATATATACATCTTCATATAGATATTTCCTGCATAAAACCCATTAAGCATTCACAATAAAAGCTCAAGAGAAACAAGATAAGATTGTAACAGCGAACAAGGAAAGAGAGCCAAGGATACAACACAGCAGATAACATAGCAGTCTGCACAACAGATTTCTCATACCTATGGCTCAGAGGTTCCCAGGTTCAATTCCTGGCATTACAATAAGCCAGAGCTGAGCAGTGTTCTGGTCAAAACAAACAAAGAAACAAGCAAAATCAGGGTAAATGAGTGGCACCTCTGATGGAAGGGGAAAATACCACTAACTTGACCCTTTAGCTGTGTCTTCACTATGGGAACAAAAGTTTTCATATGTCAAGAAGAATAACAAGTACACTGCATTTAGGATTTTCTTTCAAAACTGATTATATATGAATTGGCTGATTCAGGAACAAAGAAGATAAATGTTACATAAAAATAAAGGATAGCTGATCCTAAGTCTGAGGCTTACTCAAAATAGCAAATAATAATGTCCTTCCCTCTTTTTGCTATCACCAAGCTGACACTTTTGAATAACAAGTAATAACAGAATAAAGCTAGAAGAATGAGGCAGAGTATGGGGGGAAATATATGTAATCATCAGCAAATACTTTGCTGGTAAATTAAAACCTAAAGGGATATAGATAAATTGTGCTCAGGCATATGGCACATTTATCTTAAGTGAATAATCCTACTTAATATGGTAGTTTTGTTCTTCTTACAAAAATAATTAATATCATGTTATGTGGACTAGGTGTGGCACATGTGGTAGAGTGCACATATTGCAGTGCACAAGGACCTGGGTTCAAGGCTCTAGTCCCCATATGCAGGAAGGAAGTTTCACAAGAGGTAAAGCAGTACTGCTGATGACACTCTTTCTCCTTCTCTATCTCCCCTCCCCTCTCCTCTCAATTTATCTACATCTCTATCCAAAATAAATAAAAAAATATATTAGTTATTTGTAAATCATTTTAATATTTATAAATATTTGGGGAAATGTAAAAGTGTAATCCTATGATAACAGTAGACTTATAAAGCAATATTTCCTCAATAAAATTATACATATATATATAGAAAGAGAGAGAGATAAAGTATAAATACAGGGGTATGCAGAAAATCTAAAGCATACAGTTTTTCAAGGGATGAAAGGATTACCCTTTTAACTTTTTAAAACTATAAATAATATACTGAGCATTTTATTGACCACAAACTTATTCATAAAAGTATTGTTCTCTGTATAGTACCCAGTATCTTGCAAATAGCTGTGCCACTGGTTGCTTCTGATCTACTTGGTCTAGGTTTTTGAGAGACTCCACATATCAAATACACAGCCTATATATTAAGAAGACTCAGTCTGTGTTTTAAAAACTTTGAGACATACAATTAATTTTTCCCCTCTCATCTTAATTAACTAGTGATTTATATGACTACACTTTACTAGGAGTGTACATAATCACCATTCCCACCACCAAAAGACTGTGTCCCATCCCACCCACCCACCGGCCCAGGAAGCCGCATGTCCACCCTCCCCCTCACCACAGGGTTTTTACTGTGGTGCCCTACTTTCAATTTAGTCAGATCCTGCTTTTAGTTTCCCTTTCAGATCTTCTTTCTCAACTTCTGTTGATGAGTGGGATCATCCCATACTCATCTTTATCTTTCTGACTTAGCTCACTTAACATAATTCCTTCTAGCTCTGTCCAAGATGGGTCAGAGAAGGTGGGTTCATTGTTCTTGATAGCTGTATAGTATTCCATTGTGTATATATACCAAAGCTTTCTCAGCCACTCATCTGTTGTTGGGCACCTGGGTTGCTTCCAGGTTTTAGCTATTATGAATTGTGCTGCTATGAACATAGGAATACACACCTCTTTTTGGTTGGGTGTTATGGAGTCCTTGGGGTATAACCCCAGGAGAGGAATTACTGGATCATATAGAAGGTCCATGTCTAGCCTTAAACCCTAACAAAAGGAATTTTCAAAGTTAACCCAATTACCAAATAATGTGATGATAACATTAACTATCCATTGTCTTTTTGAACCCTAAGACAGCAGGAACCTCACATCTCCACTATAGAGCCTATATTTCTCCCAGTCCTGGAACCTTAGGATAGGGCCCACTTTCCTGCATGCTTCTCCCAATCCATATCAAATAATATTGCATCAGCCGATCGCAACCTAATCAACTCAACAATTGCCACCCCAACATGCTTCAGCTCAGACTGTGTCCAGAGACTTCAGGTGTGGAATGATAACTCTTCAGCTTCATTACTCGAGTGAGACCTTTCCTTTCATAGTATTCTCTAACTCCATCTATGGTGGATCACTTTCTAACAAAGTCCCAAAACCTAGATATACACCAGGTTCTGTGAGAGAGAGCATATATTCACAACTATCCATAAACTAGTGCAAAATATATACCTGAAAGCAGAAGTACACTAGAGTTTGCAGTGAGTACTCCCCCAACACTTCCTCTCCACTATTCCAACCTTTGGGTCATGATTGCTCAACAAATTGTTTGGCTTCATATGTTAACTCTCTCTTCAATCACCAGGTTCCAGATGCCATCAGGATGCCGGCCAGGCTTCCCTGGACTGAAGCCCCCACCAATGTGTCCTGGAACTCCACTTCCCCAGAGACCCACCCTACTAGGGAAAGAGAGAGGCAGACTGGGAGTATGGACCGACCAGTCAATGTCCATGCTCAGCGGGGAAGCAATTACAGAAGCCGGACCTTCCACCTTCTGCAACCCACAATGACCCTGGGTCCATGCTCTCAGAGGGATAGATAATGGTAAAACTATCAGGGGAGGGCATGGGATATGGACATTGGGTGGTGGGAATTGTGTGGAGTTGTACCCCTTCAACCCTATGGTTTTGTTAATTTATCCTTTCTTAAATAAAAAAGAAATTTTAAAAAATAGTATTGTTCTTTCAAAGCTTGTATTTTCCTGAGACTTATTTAGACAAAGCTTTTTAAAAAGTTCTAAGTAGGACTTTTACTTTGAAAAAGTATGATCATGTGAGATGTCCTATGGCATCAAAATTATATTCTTGTACTAGTATTTTGTGAATATCCTCAAGCAGCCTGCACTTACATTGATATGAAATTTATAAGGAGGGACACACAGTGGTGCACTTGGTGGAACATACATGTTACCATGCACAAGAACAACTGTTCAAGCCCCCAGTTTCCACCTATAGGGAGAAAGCTTCATGAATGGTGAGATAGCATTGCAGGTCTCTATCTATTTATTGATTCTATCAATCTATCTATCTATCTATCTCTACCTCTCCTGCTTGATTTCTCTTTGCCTATAATCAATAAATAAGTATATATGTAAAATAAATAAATAAAATAATAATTTACAAATTAGGTGTTATTGTATTTGTTCACTTTTCATGCACTGTTATCAATACTGTGTGCTTTAAATATTGAGCTCCAAAATGAAAGTATTTGCTGCTGCTTGGATGGATTCGTGTAGCACTTAATTCTTTCATATGTACAGAAGTATATAAATATTTTAAGTAATAATACTATCAGTGATTATAAACTATAGACCGGATATAGTAACTTTTTCCTCCTGCTAAGTTCTGTCCAAGAGAAACAGTAGTGATTTTCCTGGGTCTGAAGGCATCATGGTTAATTGGGAAGCATCTGTTCTGTGTTAATTATGTGTAGTTTAATGAAAGTTCAAATTGATCTGATCCCTCTCTCTCTCTCCCCTCTCTTTTTCATCTACCTCTACAACATTCAGAATTTTAGAGACATCTGACGCCTGATGGTAATTGAGCAATTGACATTAGGTAACAGTGGAGTCTTAAGGGAGCTTTCAAGAGGATTTGAGTCATAATTGACCATCTGAGGGGTTGAGGTGAGACACTTTATCCCAGTGGAGCTGACATCATTAGTAATGCTTATGTGGCATTATCTGTAATTCCAATTCCAAATCCATCTGGATTTTTTAAAAGGAAAATCAAATAGTAAATGTGCTTTCTTTCAATAAATGTTATATCTAATTTCTTGCCTTAGGACATGGATTTGTCTTTGAGACCAGGTTAGCTAATACACTTATTTCTCATACTTGGCCCTACTAATACTGCTGCATATTCACTGATTACTATCCTATGTGTTTATAAGCAATTTACAAACATATATTAACCTTTAAAGAATTATTTTCCCCTCCACTTCTGGAAAAAGAGACTTGCATTTTGGAACTCTATAAGTGCTGTTCTCCCCCCCACACACACACACACACCCTGCCCCATGCCTGGTATATACCCAAAGACAGAATTGTTCAGTAGCTCAGCTAAGGAACAGAGTAGGTCATATTCTTATAACTCAAATGAGCAGACTGGAAGGGGGAGCCAGTACTACATGGAAGCACCTTGTAGCATTGAAGGAAATCTCATTATTACAGTGTCCTTACTTCACTCCGTGTGTATCGCCATCTAAATGGAATGTAGAAGACCAACCACTGGTATAATCCAAAGAAGGAAGGAGAGAAACAGAGAATGGGACCCACTTTCACTTATGAGTTAAGAGTAATCAAAGGAGTCAGATGGTAGTGCAGCAGGTTAAGCGCACATGGCACGAAGCACAAGGACAGGCCTAAGGATCCCGGTTCGAGCCCCTGGCTCCCCACCTGCAGGGGCGTCTTCACAGGTGGTGAAGCAGGTCTGCAGATGTCCCTCTTTCTCTCCACCTGTCTTCCCCTCCTCTCTCCATTTCTCTCTGTCCTATCTAACAACAACAACAGCAATAATAATAACTACAAGGGGAGTCAGGTGGTAGCACAGAGGGTTAAGCACATGTGGCACAAAGCACAAGGACCCGCCTAAGGATCCCAGTTCGAGCCCCGTTTCCCTGCCTGCAGGGTAGTCGCTTCACAGGCGGTGAAGCAGGTCTGCAGGTGTCTTTTTCTGCCCGTCTCTGTCTTCCCCTCCTCGCTCCATTTCTCTCTGTCCTATCCAACAACGACAACATCAATAGCAACAACAATAAAAAACTAACAAGGGCAACAAAAGGGAAATAAATAAATACATATTAAAACAAAAAGAGTAATCAAATGGTTTTAGTAGGACTGCACCTAAGGAGATTCTTGTTTTAGCAAGATCAGTATATACTACATAGAGAGTGGTTTTCAAAGGGAAAAACTCAGGTCTATATTAACATTTGGATGCTAAATGTATTGATAACTATGAAGATAACTATATTATTGTTTAATCTATATGGAAACCCTTATTATAGTTGAAACGAATTTGAAACTTTCATCTAAGACATTTCCAGTCCTAAAGAAAAATACTTCATCAACAAAGCAGATATGCATACAAACAATTTAATGGCACACCTTCTATCTCTAATGCATTCCATTTGTAGACACTTCTAGGGAATTTCTATGTCTTCATTTAAAGGACACATTGCCACAGAACTAATAGAAGGATAATGTCTGTGGAGAGAAACTATATAAAAAAAAGCATTTTATTTTCTAGTAGTGGGAATGGTTTTTGATCAGATGAAATTCTCAGTAACAATTCCCTTGTCCCAGTCCCCAAGGCATACTAAAGTGAATAGATGGTAAATAGTAATAATTTGGAGAAATATATAATAATTTAATGACATTTATTCTGAAAATCTTCTCCATGGAGAAACTCAAAAGAATGTGTTACCTAAAAATCTATATCAGGGAAAGTGGGGGTCTATAGCAAGTGAATGAAAATGAGTAGTCTATAGCAAGTGAATGAAAATGAGTAATCTGAGTCAGTGTGACCATTCAGGGGATCAGAACCTGTCCTTCCTCTTACATAAATTTTCTAACAGTTTGAAGCAAATAGTAAAACAGTATAGGAAATTGGCACTAAATAGTACCCCACTAGTAATCAGAGATTTGAAATGCAATCAGAAACTATAGGAAAAGAAAAGATTTAAGAAATTTGAAGCTGGGCACCTGGTTAAGCACATACATTACAATGTGAAAGAATCAGAGTTCAAGCCCCAGGTCCCCACTTGCAGGGGAATCATCACAAGTGATGAAGCAAGACTGTGAGTGTCTCTCTGTACCTTTCCCTCTCTATACCCCTCCTCTCTCAATGTCTCTGTCTCTGTCCAAGAATAAATAAATTTAAAAATAAGTAAATAAATAAGAAAGAAACTGAAGCTGTAAATGCTATTATAAAAGAAGAACTTTGGCCCAGTAGTTAAGATCATCTTCAAATGGAAAGAAATAGGTATCCTCTAATTGGGTCTATTTAAAAGATAATGAGACCTTCACCTCATGAACAATTTATTTCTCTACAGTTGCATGTATTTTATACATCACCTTGAATTTAAATTAATGCATTTATATATTTAATTTTATAAGGGAAAGAGACCATAGCACCACTAAATTCTTACATAGGTGGTGTGGGGAATCGAACTTGTGCCCTCATGCATTCTAGGGCTGTGCTTTAACACTGAACACTCTCTACAGTCCTTAAATTCAAGCTTTCTTTAGGGTATGTACTTATTAATATTTATTCACAAGAGAAAAAGGTGATAAAGAACCAGATTATCACTCTGGCACATGAAATTCCTGGGACTAAATTTGTAAGCTCATAATTTTAAATCCAATGCTCTAGCCATTGCATTATTTCATACTGTTCAATGTTTTTGATTGAACTAAGTAAAGATGACTTTTTTTTATGCTTTCAATAAAAGAGTCTGAGACTACTCCTAAAAAAAAAAATAGATGATGACTTTGAGACTAATATTCTAAATCTGGACACTGAGTTAGCTATAGTAACCAAAAGTCAGATTCTATGATAAGTCCCAGAAAAAAAAAAAAAGGTGATCCAAGAGAAAGAAACACTGAATTTCAGACACTAGAGCATCTTTAAATGAATTCAAATGTAATCTCATTTCCAGATGAGAATACCTGATTCTATAGAGTTATGGATAAACAAAGAATTAATGATACTTGAGAGAAGTATGCATCACTGATTTGTTAAAACACTGAATTATGTATCTTTAGGAATTGTTTAATGTTGTTTAAGAATTTCAGATTTATATGAATTGATATGATAGTTTACCTACGTGTATAAAATTATTTTCCTTAATGTGTTAATCAAGTGAAAGAATATCTGATGAGAAATACCCAAGTACCTCTTCTTTGTAGATACCTGCAAATCAAATGGCTTCTTATTTACAATTGGGAACAAAAATCTGCTAAAATTCTAATATTACTACCTGCCCTTCCCCAAAGCCATCTAATCTGATGCCGGATTTAGCAGTTGCGCTTTTCTTAAGCTATCCTAGACATTTGAAAGGGATGCATGTTTAGTTTTTATAATTGCTAAACATCCCAGAATGAACTTACTGCTGATAACTCATTTCAGTGCCAAACAAACCTATTACTTGTAGCAAAATGCATTTAGCATTCAATTGAATCTAATAGCTTTCAAAATGACTCAATGCAGTCATAGAGCAATTATCTCTACTAATGGAGCAGAACAGTTGCATTTATAATTCCAAAATACAGGTAATATAAATATCTTTCCCATTTAGCTGAGACTTACAATGTGCTAGCATCTATCCTTTAGTATTAACCGCCGATGAAAGATTTCCAGTGATGGAGCACTCATTGAGGAATTACAGAAAATTTGAATTTTTCATTATGCTAACATTGTGGTGACTCAGTTTTTTATTATTTATGTAATAGTAGAGTTTATATTTAAGATTGTGTTCTAGTGTCACCTTATAAACTGGGCGCTACCACACAGGAAAATGAAAATCTTACCCAGTGGACTAAGACCATGTTTTCAGGAGTCCCATATGAGTGAGACTTTTTTTTTTTCCTTTATAAGACCAATATTATAACCTATAAGCTATGAGCCAACTACTAGAGTTTTTTTTTTCCTTTAAAAAGGAAAAATAAAATATAACCAATGATATATATATATATATATATATATCCAACTACGGACCAGTGAAATAGGTCATTTGAACAGTGTACTGCTTTGCCACGTAAGTGATCCAGATTCAAGTCTGGCTCCCACTTCATCTATACATTATATTGGAATGAATAACAATCAAAAGTTTCATATGAGTTATGCTTTTGTTGCGGCAAAATTTTTACTTACCCTTCCCAAATTGAACCAAAACTCATTTGAATGAAGTTAGATTAATTAGAGAAAAAACTGTAGTTGCAAATGTTGGCAAAAAAAAAAAAAGGTATGAACCACATGTGCATTTCACAGTCATTTACTGAATAACTTAGTATGCTATAAAACTGATTTACTAACACTTGCACAAATGTCTCCACCACAAGAACACAAGCATATATATAATGTTATGTAAGCATATGCTAAACTGCTGTATAAGAGAAAATAGTGACTGACTGTAAGCTAAATATCAAGTACAAAATAATCATATATACAACTTGGAAAAAATGTTAACTGGAAGCAGGTTGTGTTTGTAGATGTATAGCAGTTAGTATAATAGATTGAGAGCTTGACTTTGGAGCCAGATAGCCTAAATTCAAATTCCAGAAGAATTTTTCACCAGCTGAATCACATTAGGTAAATGTTTATCCTTTCAATTTCCTCATTTGTAAATAGAGATATTACTAGTACATATTCCTGAGGTTTAAGTTGAGGTTAACTGTATCATTCCGTGTTGTCCACTTATCCAATAAAAATTTGCCATAACATAAGATTTAAATTAGTATTATGTGGTCTTAGGACATTTTTGTTATTATATATTATTTATATACATAATATTTGCATTATGTATTATTTAAATGCATTGACATACAATTATAAAGTCTTATTTTAGCATAACATTTTAATGACAATAATAAATCGGCAGTGATGCATCTCATTAAGTGTACCTGTTACAATATCCAAGTCCCAAGTCCCTACTTGCAGGGAGGAAGCTTCATAAGTGATGAAGCAGTGCTAAAAGTGTCTCTCCTCCCTCTATTCTCTCAATTTCTCTCTATCTGAAATAAATCAATAAAATATATTTAAAATAATAAATGATTTAAGTTATATCTGTATCATTTTATACAATACATTTCAAAATCACATTTTAAATGTGCATCATTTTCAGAAGAAAAAGAAAGAGACTTAGAAAAAGATAGATTGCCATATGCTCCTGAAATTTCTCTCCTGCAGATGGGGACCAAGGATTTAAACCTGGATCCTCATATGTACATTCTACTGGTTGTGTCACTATCTGGCCCCTGACATGAATCATATAGAAGTTTTAGGGACTACACTACAATAGCAAGTAGAATAAAAGAAAAAAATACATTTTTTATAATTTTACCTATCCTCATAGTCATCTTTAGATATATCGCAGTTTCAAACAGTATTATATTATTTCCATGTGAAAAAAATTCCTTTAATATGTCTTACAGTACAGATCTGTTAGCAATAATTTTTTTAACTTTTCCCTGTCTAAAATCTTTCAGTTCACATTAATTTCTATAAAACAGTTTTACTGGACATAAAATTATGACTTCGTAGTATTGTAGTATTATAGTTTTTGAGTTCTATAATCCATTGTTTTGTAGCTGATGTGACTAATGATGCAGAGAATTTTGCACTTCTTTTTCCCTACATTTGTAGTTTTTGATTCCTTTATAAAATTATTTATTTATTTCTATATTACAGAATTACATGTTGGCAAGGTATTGAATCCATACCATTCCTACCATCAGAGTTCTGAATCTTCAGTCTCCCCACTTGCAATCCACTACAGTTCCACTGTGTGTAGACACAGGCATCATGCAAAAAGGAAGTTTCCCCAGTGGTGGAGCAGTTCTGTGCTTTCTCCCCTTCTCTCTCTGTCTCTTGCATTCTATTTAAGGAAATAAAAGAATTCACAAGAATTCTTACACTTTCACAGTAGAATTGTGCAGGAGCAAAGTTTCAACAAAAACCCTGGCAATAAAACTAAAAAATTTTTTAAAAAGTGAAAATCCTATAGAACCAGTTTTCCACATAACAATTCAACCCCCTCTAGGTCCTCCTTACCATCATGTTCCAGGACCTGAAACCTCACCCCACCCCAGCGTCACATTGGTGAAATATACCAAGCCCAGTTCAAATTCTGCTTTCTGTTTTCTTATTTTTCAACTCCTTCTTAAATTACTATTATTATTATTATTATTATTATTGATTCAATAATGATCCACAAGACTGTAGGACAAGAGGGATACAATTCCCACCACCAGGGTGGCATATCCCATCCCCTCTATTAGAAGCTTCCCTATTCTTTATCCCTCAGGGAGTAAGGGCTAAAGATGTCTATGGGATGCAGAAGGTCTGGCTTCTGTAATTGCTTCTCTGCTGGACATGAGTGTTGACAGGCTGATACATACCCTGTCTCTACCTTTCCCTAGTGGAGTAGGTCTCTTGGGGAGGTGGGGGTTCCTGGACACATTGGTGAGGTCATCTGCCCAGGGAAGGCATGTTGGTGTCATGCTAGTCTTTTTCAACTTCTGTCTATGAGTGAGATCTTCTCATATTCATCCTTGTCTTTCTTACTTATCTTGCTTAACATGATTCCTTCAAACCCCATCTAAGATGAGGTGAACAAAGTGAAATCACCATTTCTATGTTGAGTAGTATTCTATTATATATATATATATATATAATCACCTTTCTCGGCCACTCATCTTGTTGTGCTACTATGAACAAAAGTATATACAACATTTTGTGTATGGGTGTGTTTGGCTCCTTAGGATATATCCCCAGGAAAGGAAATGCAGTATCATAGGGAAGATCCACTTCTGGCCTTCTGAGAGTTCTCCAAACTCTTCTCCACATGGGTTGTACTAATTTATATTCCCCCTAGCATAGCTTGTACCTCTTTAAGTATTTCCTCAACATCCTGTGCTTTTTTTTCTACAGCATCACATACCTGAATGATAAACTTTTATAAAATTTTTTTTAACTGCCTCATGCCCGCTGGTCTCAGGGGCATGGAGATATTTTATTGATGCCACTTTGTATAAAATGCAGAGAGGGAGAGATTTAGAGAGGGGTTTTACTACTCTGAATGAGTGAAAGATCAAATTATTCAATAGATAAAGTACCTCTGTGTTAGTTATTCTTAATAAGTACACTGAAATATTCTGTATTATAGCATTATTTTTCCATTTTGTGTATTTATTTTAATTTTTAAAAAATTTACTCATAAAATAAAAAATATCAACAAGATCATAGGATAAGAGGGGTAATTTTTTTTTAATTTTCTTTATTGGGGAAATAATGTTTTACATTCAACGGTAAATACAATAGTTTGTACATGCATAACATTTCTCTGTTTTCCATATAACAGTACAACCCCCATTAAGTCATCTGTCATCCTTCTTGGACCTGTATCCACCCCCCACACCCCAGAGTCTTTTACTTTGGTGCAGTATGCCAATTCAAGTTCTACTTGTGTTTTCTTTGCTGATCTCGTTTTTCAACTTCTGCCTGAGAGTGACATCATCCCATATTCATCCTTCTGTTTCTGACTTATTTCACTTCACATGAATTTTTCAAGGTCCATTCAAGATCAGCTGAAAACGGGTAAGTCACCGTTTTTTTATAGCTGAGTAGTATTACATTGTATATATATACCACAACTTGTTCAGCCACTCATCTGTTGTTGGACACCTATGTTGCTTCCAGGTTTTGGTTATTACAAATTGTGCTGCTAAGAACATATGTGTACACATCTTTTTGGATGGGTGTGTTGAGTTCCTTAGGATATATCCCCAGGAGAGGAATTGTAGGATCATAGGGTAGGTCCATTTCTAGCCTTATGAGAGTTCTCCAGACTGTTCTCCACAGAGGCTGAACCAACTGACATTCCCACCAGCAGTGCAGGAGGGTTCCTTTAACCCCACAACCTCTGGCAAGCATTTGCTTCTGTGAACCTTTTCTGATGTATGACTTTCTCATAGGAGTGAAGTGGTATCTCATTGTTGTCTTGATTTGCATTTCTCAGACAATCAAAGACTTGGAGCATTTTCTCATTTGTTTCTTGGCCTTTTGGATCTCTTCTGTGGTGAATATTCTGTCCATGTCCTGTCCCTATTTTTGGATGGGGTTGTTTGTTTTCTTGTTGTTGAGCTTGGCAAGGTCTATATTTATTCTGGTTATTAGCTTCTTGTCTGATGTATGGAACATAAAGCTCTTCTCCCATTCTTTGAGGGGCCTCTTGGTTTGGGCAGTGGTTTCTTTTGCTGTGCAGAAGCTTTTTAATTTTATGTAGTCCCATAGGTTTATGCTTGCCTTAGTTATCTTTGTAATTAGATTCGTATCATTGAAGATGTCTTTACAATTTATGAAGAAAAGAGTTCTGCCAATATTTTTCTCTAAGTATCTGATAGTTTCTGGTCTAACATTCAAGTCCTTGATCCACTTGGAATTTACTTTTGTATTTGGTGAACTAGAGTAGTTCACTTTCATTCTTCTGCATGTTTCAACACATTTTTTCCAACACCATTTGTTGAAGAGACTCTGCTTTCCCCATCTAATAGTCTGGGCACCTTTGTCAAAGATTAGATGTCCATAGTGTGGGGGCTTACTTCTGGGCTTTAAATTATATTCCACTGGTCAGTGTGTGTATTCATACTCCAATACCATGCAGTTTTGATGATAATGGTCCTCAAATAAAATTTGAGATCTGGGCGTGTGATGCCTCCAGTTCTGTTCTTTCTTTTCAAGATTGTTTTTGGCAATTCTAGGTCTTTCCTGGTTTCAGATAAACATTTGTAGCATTAGTTCTATTCTCCTAAAAAATGTGCTTAGGATATTGATGGGGATAGCATTAAATTTGTAGATGGCTCTGGGTAGTATATTCATTTGGATTATGTTAATTCTTCCAACTCATGAACATGGGATAACTTTCCACTTCTTTGTGTCTTTTTCAACTACCTTGAATAGTGACTCAAAATTTTCAGTATATGAATATTTGACTTCTTTGGTTAGGTTTATTCCTATATATTTAATTGCTTTTGTTGCTGTAGTAAAAGGAATTGATTTCTGGATTTCAGCTTCTTCTAACTTAGTGTTTGCATAGAGGAATGTCACTGACTTTTGGATGTCAATTTTATAGCCTAACACCTTACTGTATTGCCTGATGATTTCCAATAGCTTCTTGCTGGATTCCTTAGATTTTTCTATGTATACCGTCATGTCATCTGCAAAACGGGAGAGTTTGACTTCTCTTCCAATCTGTATGCCTTTAATTCCTTGCTCCTATCTGATTGCTATGGCAAGAATTTCCAACACTGTGTTGAATAGTAATGTTGATAGTGGGCATCCCTGTCTAGTACCTGATCTGAGGGGAAATGCTTCCAGTTTTTCACCATTGAGTATGATGTTGGCTGTAGATTTCCTATATATAGACTCCACTATCTTCAGGAATTTTCCATCTATTCCCATTTTTTGTGGTGTTTTAATCATAAAGGGATGTTGTGTTTTGTCAAAGGCTTTCTCTGCATTTACTGATATGATCGATCATGTGGTAGCTCATCTTGCTTTTGTTGATGTGATGGATCTCGTTGATTGATTTTTTTGTATATTAAACCATCTTTGCATCCCTGGGACACACCCCACTTGCTCATGATGAACAATCTTTTTAATATCCTGCTGTATTCAGTTGGCTAGAATTTTGTTCAATATTTTAGCATCTATGTTCATCAGAGATATTGGTCTGTAGTTTTCTTTTTTAGTTGTGTCCCTGTCTGCTTGATATCAGTGATGTTGGCTTCATAGAAGCTGGAAGAGAGTATTCCAGTGTCTTTAATCTTCTAGAAGACCTTTAAAAGTAGAGGTATTAGCTCTTCTTTGAATTTTTTGTAGAATTCATTTGTAAAACCATATATCTGGTCCAGGATGTTTATTCTTGGGAAGGTTTTTTTTTTGGTAACTGTTTCAACTGCATTAGCTGTGATGTGCCTGTTCATATTAGCTAGTTCCTCTTTACTTAATTTTGGAAGTTTGTAAGTATCTAGGAAATCATTCATTTCTTCCAGGTTCTCTAGCTTGGTGGCATATAGTTGTTCATAGAAGCCTGGCATGATATGTTGAATATCTGTGGTGTCTATTGTGATATCTCCTCTTTCATTTATGATCCAATTTATTTGGGTCTTCTCCCTTTTTTGTTTTATGAGTCTGACTAACGATTTGTCAATTTTGTTCACTTTTTTTAAGAACCAACATTTACTTTTGTTGATCTTTTGTATGGTTTCCTTATTTTCAATGTTACTGATTTCTGCCCTAACTTTAGTTATTTCTGTCCTCTGGTTGCTTTAGGGTTCCTTTGTTCTTCTTCTAGCTCTTTAAGATTTGCAATCAGGCTATTTGTTTGGCTTTTTCTTCTTTCCTATTATGTGCTTGTATGGCTATGAACCTCCCTCTCAGTACCTTAGCTGTATCCCAAATATTTTGATAGTTTGTATCTTCATTTTTATTGAAGTCTCAAAATATTCTTCCTTTATTTCCTCTTTGACCCAGTAGTTGTTAAGTAGTGAACTGTTGAGCTTCCACATTTTGGGACTATTACTACTCTTTTGTTTATTGTTAAGTATTAATTTAATTCCACTATGGTCTGAGAAGATGCTTGGAATGATTTCAATGCTCCTGAGTTTGCCAATGCTGTCTTTGTGGCCTAACATATGGTCTATCCTTGAGAATGACCCATCTGGATTTGAGTAAAATATGTATTCCAGTTTCTTGGGATGAATGACTCTGAAAATGTTCAATAGTTCTAATTTATCTATCTCCTCATTTAGGTCCCTCATGTCTTTATTGATTTCCTACCTGGATGATCTATCAAGTTGAGAGAGTGAGGTGTTGAAGTCCCCTACTATGACTGTGTTGCTATTAATATATTGCTGTAGCACTTTCAGTAGATGTGTGATATATTTAGATGTCTTTTCATCGGGTGCATAGATGATAATAATTGCTAAATCCTCTTGATTGACTGATCCACTGAACATTAATGTCCATCCCTATCTTTTTAAATTTTATTTATTTTAAAGTCTATTATGTCAGATGTGAGAAAAGCTGTTCCTGCCCTTTTTTGTGGGCCATTGGCTTGTATGATAGCTTTCCATCCTTTCACTTCGAGTCTGTTTTTGTCTTGTTGAGGTAGGTGGGTTTCCTGTAGAAAGCATATTGCTAAGTTGTGTTTTCTGATTCATCTTCCTACTCTGTGCCTTTTAATAGCTGAATTCAGGCCATTGACATGTATTGATATCAATGATTGAAGATATTTTAACAGCACTCTTGTAGATTTTTAGAGTGTTTTGATAGATGGCATATTTATAGTGGTCTGACAGTTTATAGGAGAACTTTCAGAACTTCTTTCAGGGAAGGCTTGGTGATAGTTGATTCTTTCAACTGTTGCTTATCTGAGGTTTTTATGCCTCCATATAGTCTGAATGACAGTCTAGCAGGATCCAGTAGTCTTGGTTGAAAGCCCTTCTCATTGAGCACTTGATAGATATCTTGCCATTCTCTTCGGGCCTATAGTGTTTGTGTGGAGAAGTTTGCTGCTAATCTTATGGGTTTTGCTCTGTAGATAACTCTTTGTTTTTCTCTTGCAGCCTTCAGGATCCTTCCTTTATCCTTATTCCTTTCCATTCTAAATATGATGTGTCTTGGTGTCTTTAAGTCTGGGCTAATTCTGTTTTGGACCCTATGGGCTTCTTGAACATTTATGTCTTTAATGTTGTCTAGACTAGAGAAGTTTACAACTATTATGGTCTGAAGAATGCTTTCTTCCTCTCCCTCTCGTTCGTCCTCTGGTAAGCCAATAATGTGTATATTGTTTCTTTTGAAGTCACCTGGTCACTGTTGTTGTTTTTCAGTATCTCTTAAACTCTTTTTGAGACCTCTTACTGTCGGGCTGAGCTTCATTGATGGGAGACAAATGACCCAGGACTCATGGCTGGGTTGTACACAGTATCTCTTTATTCATGCAGGATGCAGCACAATCTAAGCCAAGCTAAGCTAAACTCTAAACTAAAATGAACAATGTTGTCTTTATATATACTTCCCAAGTAGGGTGTGAACAGGATAGAGAGGGTGGAGAGAAAACTGACTGGTGAAAATCAGGGTATGACAAGGAGAGGGGGCGGCGCAGGTGAGAATTCTACCACTAAACCACCAGTGCCCTGGAGGGAAGGTGGTGCTTGTTAACAGAGATTATGTAAATAGAATACAGTGTTATGTAAATAGCATGCAGGGGGGATTAAACCAAATGAAACAGAAGGGGTTTTAAAAGCATACCAACCTCTTACTTCTTTTTTAGTTGTCTCTAATTCATCCTCAATCTTGCTAATTCTGTCTTCAGCCTCATTCATTCTATTCTTTCTCCCCTCTACTGTTCTCTGGAGTTCATCTGTTTTGTTACCTTGTTCTAATACTGTTTTAGCTTGTTCAGCTAGTTGTGTTCTTACCTCAGCTATTTCAGCTTTCAGCTCTCTAATAACCTTGATATAATTAATGTTTTCTTCCAGAGTCTCATTTGTTGTTTCTGCATTTCTGGTAACAAGTCTTTCAAACTTTTTACTCACTCCTGTGATTATTTCCTTAACTAGTGTTTGGATGTTGACCTCATTATTTTGTACATCACTCTTCAGGGTTTTTTTAGCTGGACTCTTGTTCTGGTTCATTTCTCCAATATTTTTTCTTGTTGGTTTAAGCATTTTATATATTATGCTATGAGGTCCCTCTCTCAGTACTTTTCAAATTACTGATCACTCTTGCCTGGATTGACTTGTGTCTAAGTAAGGTACTTAAAGGGTTCACAGTTGTGGAAATTGATAGTTGTTTCAATAGTATTTTAATCCCTGAGTTGGAACTCAGTGGCTTAAAAGCCTCTTTTGTTCGTTTTCTTCCCTGTAGGCTATGAGAGCCTGAGGGCTTTTAAACTATAATTAGACTTCTTAGCTTAATCACTGACTCCTGACCATTAGCTAAAGCAGGGTGGGGCAGAAATAATCCAGTGGTTATGCAAAGAGACTTTCACAGCACCACTGCTAGGCCATGGAGGTATAGATCTTCTCCTAAGTTTCTTGGTTAGTTTTCTGTGCCCTAGTGCCAGCATAGGGCTTCCCTGCCACTGCTCCAGATTCTGAGGGAAGTAGCAATGTAGACTCACAGTTGCATTTGGTGAGTCTCAGGGGAGTTCTCTCCTCCCTTCAGCCATCCGTTTGTTGGTGAAACAGACTGGATGTGGTGTCTTAACTGGTAAACTACAAAACTGTTACCAGCCACTGAATCTCTCCCTAGGCTCCTCTCTGTCCATGAGCCACACGTGTTTGCACTCACTGGTGATTTGGTGGGTTCCTGAAGTTGTTCTAGTTCTATCCTGTTGCAGTCCCAGGTGGTCTCCTTTGGTATTCCTAGTTGACCCAGGAGAGGAGAGGAAAGAAACACAGCTGCTGCTGCTCTGTATCCTCACATCTGGAAGTCCCCTGATAAAATTTTTTAATATTAACTAGATTTCAAATAAACTCTTGCTTTTTCTCTTTTTGTTTCATTATCAATGACCACTTTCTCTTCACCTGTGTGCAACCTGGTTATAAGGCTATCAACTTGATTATAATAACAATTATCTATTGCCTTTGGTCAAGGAACATTCCTCATTCTCTTTAAAATCATTATTTCTCCCAGTCCTAGGACCTATGGGACTTTGCTTGTATTTCTTCATGCTTCTCTTGATCCTTACCATGTAATACTGCATCTGCTGCCCTCAACCAATCAATGCAACCAGTTGCACCTCGAGATTTTTATTTCAGACTATATCCAGAGATACTAAGCCTGAGATATCTGTCGTTTTGTGCCGCGGAGAAGAGAGGGAGGATGTCCGGAGTGAAGAGGGAACACAAATCTTTATTTGCGCTGGCACCTCAGAGTTGGGTGCTAGAGAAGCAGGTTGGGCCACGTGGAGATAGCGAAAATGGCTGCCTCACACAGTAACCTTTCCTGCGTCTGAACACCAAAGTGAAGCGCTGGCAAGAGAACGAGGTGTGGAAGAAGAAGGGCTTTTATAGGAGTAGCTTTCGCGAGAATGGGAAGGGGGAGGAGTAACCAAAGCACTTCAACTATGGTGGGGAAATAGACAATGCCCTGAGGGCAAAACATGGTGGAACAGGCACTCCGAGAATGTCCCAACTCTCGCGGGAACTAGCAATAGCCTGAGGGGACAACATGGCAGATGGGACTGCACAATTTCCCAGCATCTCCCCCTTTCCTTTTATCTATTGGCCAGGGCAACAGTCTGTAAAGTCTATGAACTACTCAGGGTCAGTCTATGAAAAACCAGCAATTTGAAGGGAAGGAAGCTGCTGTAAAATTGTCTAAAGTGTCCAAAGGGTATACCAGCAAGTCCAATAGAAGTCTCAATCCAAAGTAGGCGACTAGGGGGAGAAATGACAGGGGATGAAACACTGCATGAGGAAGGTCAGCCTCTGGAATTCTGCTTTTCTGTAGAGAGTGAGCTAGAACCACCAAAACATGACAGACAAAGCAGAAGCAGGAAAGGCAGACAGGCAGTAAAAAAGTTCTGTCCTTGGAGTCTGTGAATCAGGTTCTTCAGATCGAGTCAGGTGACATCTAGGGTTTCAGGGGGTGTGCCACTGTAGTCGTGGCATTTAGTGAGTGATGTCAGGGTGTGCAGGGGTCCAAATGTTTTTTTCCGGGATTCCTGTGGAAGAAACACAAACAATCTGCTTCTCGTGGTTAGCAGGGCATCTGATTTGAATGCTTTATAGAAAAAGAGGTTTGGTGCCTTAGCCAACTGAGTATTGGGGGATGTAGCTTTCCTATTCATTTATTATTATTATTGATATTATTTGTCATGGTAGTCAGCCATTATTTGGAAGGTCCTTGGTGATTCATGGGGAAAAAGAACTTATCTTTTAACAAGGACTCTAAGGTGTAGGGAAGCAGGATCTTTTTTTTTTTTTGGTATTTTCCTTTTGTTGCCCTAGTTGTTTTATTGTTGTAATTATATTGTTGTTGTTACTGATATTGTGGTTGTTGGAGAGAACAGAGAGAAATGGAGAGAGGAGGGTAAGACAGAGAAGAGGAGAAAAAAGAGACATCTGCAGACCTGCTTCACCACCTGTGAAGCGATTCCCCTGCAGGTGAGGAGCCAGGGGCTCAAACTGAGATCCTCAAGCCATTTCTTGCACTTAGCGCCACCTGCGCTAAACCCGCTCCACCACCGCCTGATTCCCAGGAACTATCTTTTAACATAAACTCTATGGCCATGCCAATAGCAACTTTGAGGGCACATGTTTTGATGTTTGGCAGACTTTGTTTTGTGGCAGGGCAGACTGTGCCTATTTTAGGTTGGGGATCAGCCTTCTGTCTTACCCGTCATTGGAACACCTGGTCATTTTTGCCCAGTAGTACCAGGTGCCCTGCCTTAGGTTGATTGGTTAGCACTAGTTTCCCTTTTACCTGTCATTGGCTAGCCAGTCCTCTACATTGTCAGGAGCAATAATGACACTGCACATCATGCCCCTAAAATGGCGCCGGTCACGTGGTGGCTAAACCAGTAAAGTGGTAAAAAACTTTGAGGAAGTTGGACGATCCAACTTCACAGACTGCATGCTGTACACGTGAACTATTTTATGATTGGTAGAAGGCTGCATGATCTATGAATGCTGTATGCTTGCTTAATGCCCATTGGCTGACTATGCAACAGTGAAAGGTACTTAAGGTGGCCATAAGAAGGAAATAAAGGGAATTGAGGAAGAAGACTCTGGTGTCTGTGTCGTTGTTGTGGGCAGACAGCGACAAGTGGTGCCGAAACCCAGGAATCTCAAAACGGTCCGTGAGTAAACCGAAAGCTAGTCAAACAGACTAGGGAGCTGCGAGAAATGCAGGATTGTGATCACAGGTTAAGCTGCTTTGAAGCAGGGAGTTGCCATGGGAGGCTTTCAGTCAAGCCAGCGCATGGAGGGAACTATTAAGAAACTACTGAAGAGTAATGGGACCCCCGTTAAGACGGGGACCATTAGGACTTTCATGTCCACGGTAGAAGAGGTCACTCCATGATTCCTGGAAGAGGGACTTCTTACCATCCCACAATGGGAGCACCTTGGAGAAGTTTTCAGAAAGATAGAGGACAAGGAGCCCTCTATCTCACCTTATCTCACCTTAAAAAATTGCTTATATAAACAAAAGGGGGGTATGGGGAGACGTTTCGCTCCCCCAAAGAGAAGCTGCATATTGCTCTCTTTACTCTTAATTTTCTATCCCTGGATGATCATGGGAAGTCAGCAGCAGATCGGCACTCCACCACCGACTCTGGCCCTAAAGAAATGGTCATGTGGAAAGATCCTTTAACTGGCCACTGGGCCGGCCCAGACCCAGTTCTCAGATGGGTGCGAGGCTCTGTTTGTGTTTTTCCACAGAATCAGCAGACGCCTGTGTGGATCCCGGAAAGGCTGACCCGTGCTGTGACACATAAAGATGACTCCCCCGCGTGCCCTGCTGATCATATGATGGTGATGATGACGGCCAGGGCACAAACGCAAACCCTGTGGAGTCTGGCCAGCGCGTGGCCATTCCCCCTGCCAGTGACCAATGAGTCCAAAATCCTGCCAGCCTTTCTGTCCACAAATGCCTCTATGGGACTTCCTACAGTGCCTTTCGACCCGGCCACAGGATACTTCAATACCACGGACTTTCTACTCCAAGGGACTGTCTGCTTTCAAGCCCCCGGGGTCTCGGCAGACTCTGTCGGACCCTGCGTGATTCTTTTGAATCAGACCCTGGGACATTTCTCCAATAGCTCCGGGTGCCCCTGGGCAGTCACAATGACTTCTGCCACTGTACCGCGGGTCTGCCCTCGTAGGGTGTGCAACTCCACCTTGCAGATTCCAGACCTTTAGCAACAGCTCTTTTGGAGGATATAACTACTCCTTTGGCAACCCCACGCAGGGTGCCCCAGTCAACCCTTGGCAAGTGTGGCTGTTCTGCACCTTGGGTGGGGGTTGCTCGGACATTTCCCCTTTCTCCTTTGTGCGGGGGGCTATGTGGAAAAACTTCACATATTCTTATACTCCTGGAGAGACATTTGAAACTAATGTTTCTCCTTCTGAATACAATGCTACATTGAACTTCCCCCCTACACCTGTATGTGTACAGCCCCCATTCATGTTCATTGTTCATGCTTTGGTTAACACCACTCGGCTGCCTTGTAAGTCAGGGAGATGTAACCTGACACAATGTTGGAATGGTATGGGCACAGCTGTAGTGGCCAGGGTACCCACTTATCTCCCTGTACCCACTAAGATAGAGGAAGGAGAGTTAGAGATTTTGCTCCACCCCAGGCAAGATTTTGGCATCACAGCGGCAATTGTTGCTGCCATTGCCGTATCTGCCACCGCCGCAGCGGCAGCAGGCATTTCCCTAGCTACCAGAATACCTACTGCAGAAGCTCTAAATAATCTCACTGCATCCATGGCCGAGGCCTTACAAACCAATCTAGCTGTTGTTCAACACCTCAGAGCAGGTATCATGATTGTGAACCAAAGGGTAGACCTTCTCCAAGAGTCAGTTGAGCAAATAGAGGGTATGCTGGCTGCTCATTGTGTGCAGAGCATGCCTAGAGTGTGTGTCACCAGTACGGCATGGGTCAATAACAGTCTGGCAGCTAATCACTCCAGGTGATTATCCCTGATGCTCAAAGGCACCTGGTCCGCTGAGTTTGACACGCTGACCAAGACCATGAGACACCAAATTTTCTCCATTAATACCACCGAAGTGCAGATTGCCATGGCAAAATAGTTTGCTGCTTATGTGCTCTTGGCAGTCTCCCACCTAAAAGAATGGGCTGGAGTAGGGGTCCTTGGGACAGCGCTTGTGGGTGCCATCATCCTGGGCCTTTATTGTCTGTGTCATCTCAGAGCACAGGCTCGAGTCAAATGACAAATTATGGTCCAGGCCATGTTGGCTATCCAAGGTGGAGAGACCCCTCAAATCTGGCTAAGCATGCTGGACCAGTAGCCAAAGACGAGTAAGTTCCCTGGGGTTCCTATAACAACCTAAGACAGGCGGCATGCCAAGCTGCCCGGCCGCTGAAGACGGGTAAGGGTACGAACAGTCTGGGACAACCTAAGACAGGCATGGTCCCCTGATAATTTTATTATATATAAACGGGGGAGCTGTCGGGAGCCATAATGACACTGCACATCACAGCCCTAAGATGGCGCCGGCTACATGGTGGCTAAACCAGTAAAGTGATAAAAAACTTTGCGGAAGTTGAACGATACAACTTCACAGACTGCGTGCTGTACACATGAACTGTTTTATGATTGGTAGAAGACTGCATGATCTATGAATGCCGTATGCTTGCTTAATGCCCACTGGCTGACTATGTAACAGTGAAAGGTACTTAAGGTGGCCATAAGAAGGAAATAAAGGGAATTGAGGAAGAAGACTCTGGTGTCCCTGTCATTGTTGCGGGCTGACAGCGACACTACATGGTGGACGTTCTGATGGAGGGGGGCAAATCCTCCACAGCAACTCAATATTCTGCCATGTTCAGCCTATGATAGTGAGATTGTTTAGGTTGCATCTTTATGGCATCAATCTGTTGTTGGAAAAAGGCCATGAGCTTATTAAAAATTATAGGACCATGGTCTGGGAGGTGTCGCAGTGGATAAGGCATTAGACTCTCAAGCGTGAGGTCTCAAGTTCGATCCCTGGCAGCATGTGTACCAGAAAGATATCTGGTTCTTTCTCTCTCCTCCTCTCTTTCTCAATAAATTAAAATGTTTTAAAAAAAAAAGAATTATAGGACCTATTGTGAGCAGGAGAAGTAAAACAAGGTAGGGTCCCACAACTAAGGGTAGACAGGTAAGGAAGGGGGAATGTATCCATTGTTATGAAGAGGTGGGATCATATCTCAAGTCTAAGGGAAGCAGTCAGTGGATGTGATGTCCAGGGGAACAGCCATTTGTCTTTGGGGGTAGTAAGGGATGTCTGTGGCATGGGTGATGTTATAAAGGGAAACATCTTTAAATTGTTGGCTGACAAAGGCAGGTCTATGGTGGCAAGACAAGATACACCAATTAAGTGTACAAGAATATGTGAATGTTGTTAATTCACATAGGTTTTATATGAAGGAACTTCTCACAGTTTAATACCTTACCATATGAACAGATGATTCTTCATATGAAGGCTTGATAGCTGTAATCACTTACTTGTGAAAAAAAATAATAAAACTTGTAACAAGTTAGAGGTTTGCTAGAATTGATACCTCAATGATTATAATTGGTTTAAATATTTTGATTTTTTTTAACCATTTTTACTTTGGACTATAAAGAGACTCAGGTTACTTAGAGAGTTAACGCATGTTAGTGACAATGGTTTTAACATTTAGAGTACTCTGAGCAGATGGGTCATACAAAAATTTTTGGTCATTCAACACACTCACTCACAAAACACAACTGGCCAGTCATAACATAAGACATTCAGGGGAGGGGTAGGAGAGAGGGCTCTGTGAGCCAACTTTTGTAGGTTCTGCCATGTCATATTATGGATCCTGGGATGTATCCTGTGGCTAGTCCTCTTGTATTTCTTGTGCTTCAGGGATAACAGTGCCATCACTAGGGTATTGTCGGACATGGCGGGCAGGAACCGAGACATGTTTAGATTAATTATGTGGGGAAATGTATGCAAAACCTCTTCCCATGGTCAATAGAGGGTCAGGCCCTTTCCAAATTTTATCAAGTGGGTCTTTCCATTTGACCTTAATAGATGGGAGAATAGATGGTGTTTGCCAGTGAAGAATAATAGGAGGTAAGTCCGAGTTATTGTAAATATTAAAGAGATTAAACGTAGTTAAGGCTTTTGCTAGCTGGATATTGGGGGGTACATTCCTCCTTTATCTTTATTTAATTGAGCCTTAAGGGTTTGATGGGCTCTCTCGACAATGCCTTGTCCCTGTGGATTATAGGGAATGCCTGTGGTATCAGTAATGTTCCAGAGGGAACAAAAATCTTTAAATTGTTTGCTGGTAAATGCAGGTCCATTGTCAGTTTTCAGTTGAAGAAGTAAGCCCATCACAGCAAAACAGGAGAGCATATGGATTATAAGCTTTTTAGAGCTTTCTCCTCTCTGAGCTGTTGCCCACATAAATTTAGAAAAGGTATCAATTGAGACAAACACATATTTTTGTTTGCCAAAGTTTGATATGTGGGTGGCATCAATTTGCCAAATAGCATTAGCTTTTTACCCTCGGGGGTTAACACCAAACGTGTGAATAGCAGGTGTTTTTATGAGACTTGCACAGGAAGAGCATGTAGCTAGGATGTGTTTTAACCATGCTAAAGGAACATCAGGAAATCAAGCTCGAAGGCCTTTAAAATTAACATGGGTTAGAGAATGGAAATCATCAGGATCAGAGACAGAGACTAGGAGAGCTCCTGTGGAGACAAGGCGGTCAGCTGCAGCATTCCCTTTGGTCAGGGAACCAGGAAAAGGGCTGTGGGAACGAAGGTGTTGAATATATAGTGGTTGGGTTCGAGAACAGAGCATAGAGGCGATTTGAATCAAGACAGGGGAAAGTGGGTTGTCATCAATTTTCACATAGGAACGAGCAAGCTATGGAAGTAAGTTAACAGTATACACACTGTCAGAAAAAAGGTTGAAGGATTCTGGTACAGCTTTTAATGCAAGGAAAACAGCATAAAGTTCTTTGTACTGAGGGGAATTCTCAGGAAGCTTAGTAAAGAGAGTTTTAGAGGGTTGTTTGTCTGGGTAATATATAAGGGCAACAGCTCCCTTTTTTCCACCATCAGTGAAGACTGTAGGAGCAGAAGGAATGGGATCTCAAGAGAAAACTTTAAGTGCTAGTAGAGGCAAAAGAGGTAAAGAAGCTATCAATTTATTAGAAGAAAAATGGTGATCTATTTGTCCTGGAAACCCCATAAAGCTTATGGCAAAGCGGGAATGATGGCATATGAGCCACTCTGTATCTGTGAGAGAAAAGGGCAGAATAATTAAATCCGGTTCTTTCCCTAAGACCTGCACAGACCTATTTCTTCCTTGGCGAACCATGAATGCTAATGCGTCTATCTCAGTGAGGAGTCTTGGAGCTCCGCCTACTGGCATGTGAAGCCACTCGAGAACCCCATGGTTCTGCCACAATGCCCCTACTACTGTGGGGGTGGAGTTAAAGATTAGAAGGTTTACCAGAGAGGAGGGGGAGAATCGAACAAGGTGCATGTCCTGGAGGGCCTGGTTAACCCTTTCCAGTGCCAAGGAGGCCTTGGGAGTTAACTTACGTTTTGAGGAGGGCTGTTTGTTTCCTTTTAACAGGTCAAACAGTGGTTGGAGGCAGCTTGTAGGCAGATAAAGATACTGCCTAAGCCAATTTAAATTTCCAAGAAAACTTTGTAAAGAAGCAAGAGTGAGGTTAGAAGGAAAAGTAACACTAGGTTTTAAGGGACGAATTTGCATTAGAGAAATCTCTGAACCTAAAAAAGATATTGGAGGAATTAGCTATATCTTCTCAGGAGCCACATTAAGGCCACTTTTCTTTAATGCAGGAATGGGAAAATCACGTTGGGCACAGAGATCTGTATCTGATTTTCCCCATATTAATACGTCATCTGTGTAATGAAAAACATTAAGGCCCTTATGGATATATGGAAAAAGGGCAGATTTAACAGCCTCTTGACAAATTGTAGGACTGTTGGCCATGCCCTGGGGCAGCACCACCCGTTCAAATCTATCGGCAGGGCTGGCGTTATTAATAGAAGGAACAGAGAAGGGTTTTGTCTTTTGGGGGCCACATTTACCGGGAAGGTGTGGACTTGGTCTGATGATGCGGGGGAAAGAGTTACAGAAGTAGAAGCTGCCATAGTGGCTGCAGGGGAAACTGAGCACGTATCTATGGGTACGGAGCTCTTGGGGCGGACTGCAAAAGGTTTAAGGTCTCTAAACGCTGAAAACATATCCTTTAACTCCTGTATCTCAGCCACAAGGTCTCTTAATGACCAGGTATCAGCAGGGGAAGGGGTTATGGAAGCCACAGAAGGAACCGAACACATGTCTGCAGAAGGAGCCGAACACGTGTCTGCAGGGACAGCGGGTGAAGGGGTCATGGAAGCCGCAGAAGGAACCTAACGTGTCTGAACACGGGACAGAAGTTTGGGTGCCGACTGCAAATCTCTTAAGGCGTTTAAGTCATAAGCACATATCTCGGGTGCTGACTGCAAATCGCTTAGGGTGTTTAGGTCATAAGCACATATCTCTTAACTCTTGTATCTCAGCCTCAAGGTCACTTAACCTTTCGGCAGAACACCTTGTACATATCTTGTAAGTAGGAAATATAATTATGAGAACCCACGGTGTAGTGAAAATTAAAGCATCTCTGAGATCGAGAGCCTGTCTCAGGAGAGAAGGATATAATGTCTGGGACACCTCCTCATAAAACAGAAAAAATCCCATGGTTGGGGAAACACGGGGCCACAGAGTCAGGTGGCTGCCACTTACCTGTGTCTGGGCGGCTTTTCTGGACCTCAGGCCGGGCGTGAGTGTGGGACACATCGGGCGCCAGATGTTGTGTGCCATGGAGAAGAGAGGGAGGGGGTCCAGAGTGAAGAGGGAACACAAATCTTTATTCGTGCTGGCACCTCAGAGTTGGGTGCTAGAGAAGCAGGTTGGGCCATGTGGAGATAGTGAAAATGGCCGCCTCATGCAGTAACCTTTCCTGCGTCTGAACACTGAATTGAAGCACTGGCAAAAGAGTGAGGTGCAGAAGAAGAAGGGCTTTTATAGGAGAAGCTTTCACGAGAATGGGAAGGGGGAGGAGTAACCAAAGCACTTCAACTATGGCTGGGAAATAGACAATGCCCTGAGGGCACAACATGGTGGAACAGGCACTCCGAGAATGTCCCAACTCTCACGGGAACTAGCAATAGCCTGAGGGGACAACATGGCAGATGTGACTGCACAATTTCCCAGCAGATGTCAACCCTCCAGTTTCAATACTCTGGTGAGACCCTTCCTAACACATGGGATTCCCAAGTTTCATTCCAAATGGCACATACTCTAAAAAAAGTTATAGACCCTAGATATAGACCAGGACCTAAGGGATAGGGTACATGTGCACATGTATCCATAGGTTAGGAGGAAATATATACCTCAGGGTAAGAGTGCTCAGAGTCTTCAGTGAGTAGACAGACTCAAAAAGTGCATCAAGCAAGTAGAAGGCCTAAAAAAGACACCATAAAGTACTTTATCAAATGTTTATCTTTTATCAAATATTTTGATTATATTCTCAAAGGCCTAGATAACCTCTTCTCCTACTCCTTGCTTCACTTCCCTCAATCACTGTAAGTCTAACCTTGTCAAATAAAGTAAGGACTAAAATGCCGGATAAGGAAAAGAGATTGGCATACTTTAGTGATTGCCTTTTCATCACTACCAAGCCACCCCAACTTCTAGGGCTCGAGTAAAGGAATCCTTGGATTCCCACATAGATGTGATGGGCCTAGATCTCTAATAGATGCCCCTCTCCACCATCACTGTTCTCCTCCATCAGGAATACCATCATAAGCCCTCTTGTGGGCTTCTAAAGGACTTTGCCCTCAATGTAGAACAGCAATGGTAGAAACTGCCCCACTCTCCAAACAAAGGCTGGGTCAACCTATTAAGCCACTCTAGGAAGACTGGCCCTGAAATTGGTGCAGCCTAGGATATTCCTAGCTGTGACCATGGAATGTGAGCTCAGACTGACAGTGATGCAGAGGTTACACAGGTTCATGTGCTAAATATGAATTGATATGTGCCCTAGATCAGATTGATGGGGTCTACAGTATTTATATGGCATTTATATACTTCCCTCATATTTGGGAGCTACTCTCTGCCCTAATCCAGAGTTCTAGTTCTATCCTCAACTTTGATACCATCTTCCTAGCCAATACTTTTAGCCCACCTGCATGTTAGTTATTGGACTCAGGCAAAAATTAGTAAAACCAGGAGTTGGGCGGTAGCGCAGAGGGTTAAGTGCATGTGGGGCAAAGTGCAAGGAATGGCATAAGGATCCTGCTTTGAGCCCCCAGCTCCCCACCTGCAGGGGAGTCCCTTCACAGGTAGTGAAGCAGGTCTGCAGGTAGGTCTCTCTTTCTCTCCCCCTCTGACTTCCCCTCCTCTCTCCACTTCTCTCTACCCTATCTAATAATGATGACATCAATAACAATAATAATTACAACAACAATAAAAAGGCAACAAGGGCAACAAAAGAGAAAATAAATAAATAAATAAATAATTTTAAAAAAAAATTAGTAAAGCCATAGAACATACCTAAAATAGACTTAATAACTTCTTCCTACATGAAGACCCTTAATTTTATTTGCTGTATTCTTGCCTTTAAGTTCCTGATAATTAAACAATTTATATTGCTTTATATTTACTGCCTTTCAGACACCAAGTTGCAGATGCTACCATGACAACATCCTGACTTCCCTGGGCAGATGAACTCACTAATGTGTCCTGGAACCTCACCTCTCCAGAGCCCTATCCCACTAGGGAAAGATAGAAATAGCCTTGGGGTAGGTACAAATCAACCTGCCAATGTCCATGTTCAGTAGACGAGCAATTACAGAAGCCAGACCTTCCACCTTCTGCACCCCGCCCCCCATAAAGACCTTTGGTCCATACTCCCTAAGGGATAAAGAATAGGGAGCCTTCCAATTTAGGGCTAAATTCTGGCAGTGGGAATTATATGGATTTGTACTCCTCTTATCCTACAATCTTGTTAGTCACTATTAAATCATTAATAAAAATATTTAGATCTTGAAAAAATTAAACCCCAATAATGCTGGCAAATTTCACACTTAGGAAATCATACTTCACCTACATCGCTACTGTGAAAGAAAAACTTTTATTTAAGATATAGCTACTTTGCTTGTATCCTTCTCCAAGAGAACTAGAAGCAGAACAATTTGCTGTCTCTTTTTCAATACTTTAATTATTTTACTTAGGGGCCAGGTGGTGCACTTGGTTGGATGCACATGTTACAGAGCACAAGGACCCTGGTTCCAGCCCCCAGACCTCATCTGCAGGGGGAAAGCTTTGCAAGTGGTGAAGCAGTGCTACAGGTGCCTCTCAGTCTCACTCCCTCTCTCCCCTATCCCTCTTGATCTCTGGCTGTCTCTATCCAATAAATAAAGATTTAAAAAAATTAAAGGATTTTACTTATAAAGGCTGGGTAGTAGTACACCTGGTTGAGCATACACATTACAATGCACAAGGCCCTGAATTCAAGCTTCTAGTCCCTACCTACAGGGGTATAAGGAAATTTCGTAGGCAATGAAGCTGGCCTGTAGGTATCTTTTTTTCTCTCTCCCTGTATTTACCCTTCTTCTCTGTTTCTTTCTGTCCTATCGAGAGAAAGAGAAAGAGAGAGAAAGAGAGAGGGAGGATATAATTTTACTTCTAGGAAAATGGGTTTGGGTGCTGTCTGCTTACCCCATGCCTTTAAAGCGCACTTACTCTCGTCTCCTATCTTATACCAATTGGCAGAGACCCTTGGGGAAAAAAAAAGATTTTTTTTTTTATTTATCTTCCCTTTTGTTGCCCTTGTTGTCTTTTTTTTTTTTTTTTTTTTTTTTGTTGTAGTTGATGTTGTCGTTGTTGGATAGGACAGAGAGAAATGGAGAGAGGAAGGGAAGACAGAGAGGGGGAGAGAAAGAGACACCTGCAGATCCGCTTCACCGCCTGTGAAGCGACTCCCCTGCAGGTGGGGAGCCGGGGCCTCGAACCAAAAAAAAAAAAAGATTTTGTGAATGTGTGAGAACTTTGCTGGTGTGCAAGATTCTCAGTTATTATCAAAGGATGTTCTGATCCACATCCAGCACTTCAGATTTTATTAAAAGTTGTCTGATGATTTATTACTCACTTCTATGGTAGCCATTTGTCTTTTCCAGGATCTGCCAAAGGTTATATAGCTCATGGGTTCCATTTCTCTGCAGAGGTGCTTGTCATTCCTTGGAATTTAGTGTACTTTCTCATTTTGCAGCTTCATATCTCTGATGCATTCAAGAAAGCCATAATTTTACAGATTAGCCACCATTTCCTTGCAGCTAGAATTGGAGTGACATGCTGTTGTGGTTGTCTGAATCTTAAGCAGAAGTAAAATTCTCAAAGGTCCTTTTTAAAGGCATTTGGTAAGCAGGGGTCTCAAACACAGGGTGCCCCCATAGTTTATTTTTCAGGCAGAATAAAAAATCTGAAAGCATGTTTTATCTTGTCAGTTTTTCTGCTTAAAACTTCTACAATGGCTTCTCAACACACTTAAAATTCAATCTTCATATCACAACCCATAATTACCTTCATCATCTGGCTGCTGCCTCGCTCACCACTCTTAACTCAGACCACTCTGCCTCTAGCTCACTCTGATGAAGCCTTATAGCATAAGTAGCTCTTACAACATACTTCTTCCTGTCTCTGAGCTTTTTACCTCCAGCTGAAGTGCACTTTCTCTGAATTCTTGTATGGTTGGCATTTTTTTGCTTATTCGGTTTGCGTTTGAATAATCCACTGTTTTTCAATTATTCCTAATCATAAATCCCATTTTTCAAATGACAAAACTATGATGATTTTTTTTCTCACTCCTAAAACAGTACCTTACATGAAAGAAGGAACATTTTCTTGAATACATATCTCCATGTTCCATGTTCCAAGATCATCTTTAGGCAAGAATTAGAAAGCTTGTAGCTCTGTATTAAAAGCTGGATGAATGAACAGCATAATTCAGTGTGTGTGTGTGTGTGTGTGTGTGTGTGTGTGTGTGTGTGTGTGCATATTTGGGTCACCAAAGCCTAGAACAATAACTTACACATAGTAAATATTCAACAGAGGGAAAGTTATAGATTTCTGTTCAATATATGAACTTAGTAAATCTAGCCTGTATGCATATTGTAGAAAGGGATATCATTTTTCTTACATTTATTTATTTGCTACTTGGCATCCATTTAAAAATTAATTAATTAGTTAATCAATTAATTTTTACCAGGACACTATTTGGCTCTGGCTTATGGTGGTATGGGGGATTGAGCCTGGGATTTTGGAGTCTCCGGCATCAGAGACATACATAACCATTATGCTACCTCCCTCACCCTTAAATTTATTTATTGGACAGAGACACAGAGCCATCAACAGGTAAAGAGGAGATAGGGAGAGGAGGAGAGATGCCTGTATCACTTCTTCACCACCAGTAAAGCCTTCCCCCCCTGGGGACTCGGAACTTGAACCCACTTTGTAATATGTGCACTCAACTGGATCTGCCTCCACATAGCCCCGAGAAACAACTTTTCTTCCCGTACCTGTGCAGTTTTCTGCCTGCTTGTTTTCCTCTCTTCTTTTTTTCTTCCCCCTCTCTCTTTCCTTCCCTCCTTAACTCCTTCTTCTTCTCCATTCTATTTTGTCCTTCCTTCCTAAATGAGTCCCTTTGAAAAATTTCCACGCACGCTAAAATGAAATGTAATTACTTTTCCCTTCTTATTTACAAAAGAAGTTGAAGCAAACAGCCTATAGCTACATTGAATAAAGCAAAAACTAACTAGTTTTTATAACTGTATCCAATGTGTTTACAATGTAGAGTCAAAAATCATTTCATATCATGGCTGTATCAGAGTTTAATCAGATATTTTTATCCTTGATAAAATCTTTGGGTCAGTTCTTTAAGCCTAATTGGCAGACAGGTAATTAGTATCAATTGAGTTATACTATTTATAGATTAATTTTTCAGGAAAATTGACTACAGTGATATATATATACATATATATGTGTATATATGTATATGTATATGTATATGTATATATATATATATATAACCAATTTACCTGAGCCAATGTCACTATGATAATATTTTCTCTTAAGACTTATCTTTGCGTGCTAAGTCTCTATTTTTGCATATCATAACAATCACCAAAGCTCATTTTTACCATCAGTTCTCCAGGTTTGTTACAAACACTTCAGTTTAAATAGAAACACGAGAGAAGTAAAATTAGACTTAACAAAATCATTACGCTATTTTACCTTGCAAATTGAAGAAGGGGTGGTAGTGGAATTTTTGCAGAGGTAAGAAAATGTTTTACATTGCTCTGACAATAAGCAATATAATAGAAGACATCCTTTTCAAATTTGCTATCATTTCTTAATAATTTACTTTTTATAGTTTTCTTTTTTGCTTTAGTCTTTATGTGCTTATTATGACTCATTCAAGCACAAAGCATTGCTAAAATTCCTTGTTTGAAAATATCCAAATTTCTGATCATATAACAAAACCTCAACTATTTGGCACCTCTGCAACTGGAACCTTTCAACAAATGGAATTCTAGGGAATGCAAAATGACATGTAGAAGTTAGGAAGAGCTGTTGAGAAAAGCCAAAGGCGTTGAGTTCAAAGAAATGCCATGGTTGGTCAGGTCTTAGTAAGATCAAAGAGTTCTGGGATTGGTTGCAAATACAAGCACACAACTAAGCACCCTCTGGCCTGCAGAGTTACAGAGAAAAGGCATATTGAAGCTGAGCCAAAGAGAAGGAGAGTAAAGATGATTGGGCAAGGAAGAGGGCAGCAAGAGAAAGGGAAATGTCAATGATAAAAGACAGAAAGTAGGTAAAAGTATTACTGGCAGGAGAGAGGGGAGTGTAAAAAATAGGAAGCTAGGGAGTCGGGCTGTAGCGCAGCGGTTTAAGCGCAGGTGGTGCAAAGCACAAAGACCGGCATAAGGATCCCGGTTCCAACCCCGGCTCCCCACCTGCAGGGGAGTCGCTTCACAGGCGGTGAAGCAGGTCTGCAGGTGTCTATCTTTCTCTCCTCCTCTCTGTCTTCCCCTCCTCTCTCCATTTCTCTCTGTCCTATCCAACAACGACAACAACAATAATAGCTACAACAATAAAACAACAAGGGCAACAAAAGGGAATAAATAAATAAAATAAATATAAAAAATAGGAAACTATCAGACAAAGAGAAAACAGAAAATCAATGATGTGGAAAAAAAAAGAAGAAATAAAAATATAGAAGATCTAAGCAAGAGAAAAAAGGAATCATCCAGATTGTCCTATAGAATTGCAATGTCTGAAAATTTAAAAGGGATTTCATTTAATTAAACTTCATTTAATCTCAAAATAGCAAGAATGCTAACTTTAAAGAAAGAAAAATCATTTATTTGTTTATTTATTTGTTAATGTATTTATTTTGTCTCTGGGACTTATGCTACTAGGGAATAGTACAGTGCTATCCTGTCTCTCTCCTCTCCCTCATCTTTCTCTCTCTCTCTCAACTCTCTCTCTCTCTCCACACCGGAC
The DNA here is from genome assembly GCF_950295315.1 of Erinaceus europaeus. Lineage (NCBI taxonomy): Eukaryota > Metazoa > Chordata > Mammalia > Eulipotyphla > Erinaceidae > Erinaceus > Erinaceus europaeus. Next base: position 34,952,864 of record NC_080171.1, on the reverse strand, counting down.
ACACACACACACACACACACACACACACATGTTTCTGTATGTGTATAATACAGAACCTAAAATATAAACCACTTAATAGCTATTATTTATTTATTAGATAGAGATCTAGAGAAATTGAGAAGGGAAAGACAGAAAGGGAAAGAGACAGGGAGATACCGCAGCCCTACTTCAACACTTGTGAAACTTTCTCCCTGCAGGTGGGGACCGAGGGCTTGAACCTCAGTCCTTGCACAATGTAATTTATGCACTTAGCTAGGTATGCCACCACCTGGTCCCCTTAATAACTATTTTCAAGATTAAAGTGGATTTCTAAGATAGTAAAGTCTTGGTTTTATTATTTATTCATATATTATACTTAAATTTTGATACTGAATTGCATTAATACTGTTGTCCTTCTGATGGAACTTAGTAATATATTAAGTCAGTCTATCTTGGCAAACAGAAAAAAAAATCCATAGTGCATTCTGTTATCTACATAAGTCTTTGTAGAGATAGAAATATTGCAGTTACCCTGGACCTGAGCTCCGTAGATAGGGTTAATTGAAAGAAAAAAAAAATAGTGATGTAAACCAAGGAAACTGCAGATGTGATAATGTTTATGAACCATGGAATAATAAATTATTTTTCATTCCAGCATCATCAGTGATAAATTACCATGTATGTAAATAAAGATAACCAAGTAAGTGGTCTGGGAGGTACACACTGATAGCAGGATTTATGGGAGTTGGGCAGTAGCGTAGTGAGTTAAGCGCAGGTGGCACGAAGTTCAAGGACTGGCATAAGAATGCTGGTTCAAGCCCCTGGCTCCCCACTTGCAGGGGAGTCGCTTCATAAGCAGTGAAGCAGGTCTGCAGGTGTCTATCTTTCTATTCCCCTCTCTGACTTCCCCTCCTCTTTCCATTTCCCTCTGTCTTATGCAACAACAATAATGTCTACAACAATAAAACAACAAGGGCAACAAAAGGAAATAAATAAACAAGTAAATATTTTTTTAAAAGCAGGATTTACAAGTATGCAGTCCAAAATTCAAGCCCCCAGCACTGCATATGCCAGAATGATGCTTTAAGTCTCTCTCTATCTCTATCTATCTCTCTGTCCTCCCATTAATGAATTAATTTACTAATCAGCAATAAATAACATGGCCAGTGAAAACTCAAAATAAAAAATAATTTACCAGTGGGCTTTCATGTGAAGTGCAGAGAGTTATGGATTTATAAGTTAAAACTTAAACATGCTTATGTTCCTGTGGCTCTTACTGAAATTTATCATTTTCCTTAATCATGAATGTACAATCAAACACAGAGATATTGTCAGCACCTTATAGCTAATATAGATCACAGATATTTTTCCTGTGATACTACAGTTGGTACAGACACTTGGAAATATTAATGTATTCAGTGTATATTTTTTCATGTTTTGAAGCATTCCTGGAGGTGACTTAGTGGAGAGAGGACGAGGCTTACATGTATAAGGTTCTGAGCCCAGTTCCCTGCATTGTATGATGCTCTCTGTCTCTCTCCATTACGTAAATGAACATATAAGTTTATTTTATTTTGATAAATTTAACTAATAATACACATACAATGGGATGGGAGATGGTACAACCAGTTGGGCACACACATCACCAAGTACAAAGACCAGGGTTTGAGCCTCTGCTCCCTACCTTAATAAGTGCTTAATAAGTAGTAAAGCAGCTCTGCAGGTGTCTGCAGGTGTCTATCTTTCGCTCTATCCGTCCCTCCATCCCCTCACAATTTCTCTTTGTCCTATCAAATAAAATAAAAAGAAAGAAAAAAAGAAAAGAAAAAAAGGAAAATTGACTTCCAGGAGATGTGGATTCATAGTGCCAGCACCAAGTCCCAATGATAACCTTGGTGTCAATAAAATAATAATAATGATTAAAATATGTAAATATTTTAAATTCTTTGCTAGTTACATTTTAATATTCTATTTTTTTCCTTTTTAATTATCTATATTGTTAGCTTATGCACTTAAAAATATTTGAGAATTATGTCTAGGTTGGCAAAATTATCTATTGTATAAGAACTTGAGAATTCCTTATCAATTATTTGCCCCAGCCTAAACCGTCTAATCACTTCTGGTAACTAACTGGTTATCTTCCTAACTGATTCTAGGTCCCCATTCAATGAGATCCAGTCAACATTCAAATGAAAGGGGTTATCTTTAGACTATGTAGATATTTTCTAATTGTCCTTAAGACACTCCAATGCTTTCCTAATACATTCAGCCTCAAATTCAAATCCCATCATCTGGTGTAACTGCCACATGTTCAGCTTCTTTATTCCTTTGCATTCTGACATAGGATTACATAGAGGATCCCTTACAATGGAAGCCAGCTGATTTTGAAGTATTGGCAAGCTGAAACAAATTACTATGGAGTTTATTCTGACACCTCCACACCTTTTACAGGTAAAAATGGTACGGAGACCCTGAATTTGAATTTTCTAGAAACAGTCCAGTGACAGAAAAAAAAATCACAGTGTAAACCAAAGGAACAACAAGTATGACCATGCACACATATATAATGTTCCCTAATAATAAACATACATAATGCTCCTTGTTAATCATCATGTACTACCATGGTTACTTCTTTTCTGTACAACAATGTCAATCCTACCTAAAGCCTTTGACTTGCTTTGGCTCCTTTATATTTTTGTTCTAATTCCTTCCTACCACTAATCTATGCAAGACCCTCTTAACTCTCCCTCTTCCCTTGCCCATCAGATCTCAACTCTAATATCAATCACTTCATAAGATGATTCCTGATTAAAGTAGTTCTATCCACCCTAACTCACTGTAATATTGTCTTCTATAGTTTTCTTCAGTTGTTACTATTACATAAATTTAGTTTAGTTTAGTTTAGTTTAGTTTAGTTTAGTTTAGTTTAGTTTAGTTTTACCAGAGCACTGATTAGCTCTGTTTTATGGTGGTTTGGGAAAGAAAGAAACTGGGACCTTGGAGCCTCAAACATGAGAGGTATATATATATATAATTATATATATATATAATTTATTTATTTTTTTATTTCACATTACCTGTTTTCCCTTTACTGCATCTTAAGTTTCAAGAGAGCAAAGATTCTATCTTCCTGACTTGCCACATGAAATTCTGTGACAAAACTGGAAACCACATAAGTAAGTTTGTCTTTCACTATATACAGTTATCTAGACAGTGAGCACATCTTTAATTAAACATTTAACCATATTTTGTGTTATAATGTAGTTAACAAACTTATCCATGATTAAAAATACAATTTTTCTCTTGTTGAGTTTTTTAGTGATTTGTCATATTGCATTCTAAAAGGATTAATCATATAAGCACAGATCCTATATGGTTTCTACAGCACTGGTTACAACTATCTCTAAATTTACTTTGATGTCCGAATTTTTAAAATTACATCTTCTTAAGTCTGTTATTGGTCCCTGAAAAGTTTTTATACAACAGTGCCATCTATGTTTAACCAATACTGGAGAGTCCACCAAATACATGTTAGCTTATTTTAAGCATTCATTGTTTTATTTAGCCTGTAATTAAATAAACAATGTAATTATATACTATAATTAACAGCTTAATTTCAAGACCAGTTGATTCTTGTACTTGCCAAGTTTGTGGTAATGCTTCAACATGGGTAACATACAATATTTCATTAGCTTTCATCACATTTATATGTATAAGAATCATTTCCTGTGTATAGAATCTACTCCAAGAGATGCAGTTTGCTTATTTTCATGTAATAGCTGAAAGTGTTCCCTGACACAAGTAAACAATTCAGTTGAAAACAGGACCTTGGCTAGTCTCTGAACCAGCTGAACTAATAAACTTACTTGTCAGTTGTCTTCTCTCAAGGGTATTTTTTTCCCTTTGATGCTGCTAACCTGTAGATGCTCTAATTTATTAGAGGATTTGCATTTGTGTCACTGGTCAATTCATCTGAAAACCTAGCTATTTTGGACAAAGCAATAAACAGATGACCTAAGAGGGATTACATTTTACAAAAGAGCCTTCTCTGTTTTAGTCCCAGAATCTGTCTGTGTTCGGCCTGGCAGTATGATCAAAGGCAGATATGTCTGGAACAGAGTAAAGACAAATTATGGCTGCCTCGCAGAATAAGACAGAAGCAAGTTCAGCAGGTATGCAGAACTCTCATGGAAGCAGTGACGTGTATGTTGCATGTTGTGAAAACAGCGAGAATGAATCTGGATGGCAAAACACCGAGTCATGCCAGAGCTGTTGAGTCAGCTATGTGCATGCCTGCTAGGGAGTTCTCCTTTGTTCTTTTTCAGAGGCTCTTGGCTTATTTTAATGGTTTTTCCTTGCATGGCATAATCACCAGCTATGTGATTAACCATGTCTAGTTAAGTTATTTCATCACATCAAAAGTAGTGTTAAATAGCTTTTCTGTTGACTGGAAATCTGAGTTTAGTGGTTATGAATGTACCAGACATCAAAGAGCTCTATTATCCACAGACTGCATGGAAGATGGCCAGCCACATTGAAAGTTTCCCCTTTACTGCTCCTGCCCTTAAGTGGAGTCATCACCCACTAGACAGGAGAGAAGGAGGTGATTACGTAATAATCTATTCTTGTACTCTATAGGAAGGCTGGTAACCAGCTATTTGTGAATCTATGGAAGGCAGACAGAGGGAGGAAAATGTGCATGCTATAGCAGGATGACACTGTGTACTGACTTGAAAAAGCACAGAAGCTTTCATTCCAAATTTTATCTCTAGCCAAGAGCAACATTATGGCTCAGGTGTATAGGTGTTTTGTTTGATTATTTGTTTGCTTTGAAGCATCTATGAAGGGCTAGGATCCATTTAAATACTTTGAAAATTTCTCAGGGATGAGGCAGTAGCACTCGTGGTTAAGCACTCACATTACTGTGTGCATAGGCCCAGGTTCAGCTACCTGTAGTGGGAAACTTCAGGAATAGTGAAACAAAGCTGCAGGTATCTTTCTCATCTCCTACCCCCTCTATCTCCACTTCCCTCTCAATTTCTGTCTCTATCCAAAATGAATAAATTAATTAAATGATTTTTTTAAGTTCTCTGAGTAATTAAGTCATAGACAATTACATAACTTTTTTTTTTTTCCTGCCTCAAGCTGGGGCTGGGTGCACGCACTGCTCCTGGTGGCCATCTTTTTTTTCATTGTTGCTCTTTCTGCTGCTGCTGTTGGTTAGGTCAGAGAGAAATTAAGAGAGGAGGGGAAGAGAAAGACAACTGCAGACCTGCTTCACCGATTTAGAAGCGACACCTCACAAGTGGGGAACCAGGATCCTTGCACTGGCCTTTGTGCCTTACACTATGTGCACTTAACCCTGTGCACTAACACCTGGCCCCTGACAATTACATAACTTAAGCCTACCACCTGGACCCTGGCAATTAATTAACATAAACCTGAAATCAATGGATGAGCGACACTAAATATTGGCCCTGTTCAATATAAAGAATATCTGTTATATGATAATAGTCTTTTTTTTTTTTTTTGACTCCAGGGTTATCGCTGGGGCTCGGTACCTACACTACGAATCCACTGCTCCTGGAGGCCATTTTTCCCATATTATTGCTCTTGTTGTTATTGTTATTGCTGTTGTTGTTGTTGTTGGACAGGACAAAGAGAAATCAAAAGAGAAAGGGAAACAGAGGGGGTAGAGAAAGATAGACACCTGCAGACCCGCTTCACCACTTAAGATGCAACCCCCCTGCTTGTGGGGAGGGGGACTCGAACCGGGATCCTTACACTGGTCCTTGAGCTTCGCATCATGTGAGCTTAACACTTTGCGCTACCGCCGACCCCCAGTGATAATCATTTTTAAAACTATTTTTTTATTTCAGATAGCTACAAAAAGAAATTGAGAGGGAAGGGGGAGAGAGAGCAGCACTTGCACCATTGTTTCACTGTTCCTGAAGTTTCTCCCCCAAAGGTGGGGATTAGAGGTTTGAACTTGAGCCCTTGTATACTATAAAGTATAGACTCAACCAGGTGTGCCAATAACTGGCCTCTATGATAATAGTCTTGACAATGACCAGACAGGATAAATTCAGTAAAGTCTAATCAGATTATACAGAGGACTAAGTTTTCATATCCTTTTTTTTTTTTAAATTAGAGAGAGTGCACCAGCCATACAGACAGATCAGAGTATTACTCAGTTCTGTTTTACAGTGGTGTCATGGATTGAACCTGGGATCAGGGAGTCTCAAGCATGAAAGTCCTTTGATATAGTAGTTACTGTACTCTCTTGAATCACCACCATTCATGGATAAGAACAATATTAATATAATTATAAAATTCCTGAAAGCCCAACGTGTGCTCTCTTTAGTTTTACCAAAACTAAGTGTCAAAGAAAAAAGTAGACCTCATGCAACAAGTGAAATTAATATTCTGTATGTCATTCTCCCTTTACATCCTAGAGACATGAAAAACTGGCATCTAAAACTAAACAAATGGGAGATTAATTGCATAAAATGTTAGTTTCTTGATTTATATTTTCCCTTTTCCAATATCTCATACAATGGCTAAAGTAAACTACATTTGACTTCTTAATAGCATCTGTGCACCAAAAATACATTAGAGATAATTTCTTTCTTAGTTACGTTGGACCGTAAGAAGCGTTTCTAACTATTATGGCCAAGGGCAAAAGAACAAAGAATATTACTGCTCTTACATGCCTCATCAATGCAATCCAAATCCCATTCTTTAAATCTATCCCCAAACTTGATTTTTAGTCCATGACCTTCACATTTATATTAAGACTCTGAAAAGCTGAAAAGAATCTCTTTCCCAGTGTTTGAATACTCCCCATTTTTGCTTAAAGTTAAATTCTTCATTTTGACATTGGCAATGAGATGCTCTTCGTTAGAATCCTTCAAAATTGCATAACCAGTTCACTTGAAAAGCAGAAATAGCAAGACAAAGGCAAAATGCAGATGGTTTTTAAGAGGAGAAGTATAAAGAAAAAAGGGCAACTTCCGGGACTGGCTGGGATATTATTTAGTCTACTAAGTAAAAATAACTAATATTGGAATCAGGTGTGTTCGGAAAATTTGTAGAATTTGAAATTGTTTTATTAAATAGCTTTGGAACCATTATTTTTACTAATGTAAAAAGAATAAACATTTCTAATTTAAAAGTGTATTTAAATAAAAAAACTGTACAAGTCATTTATATCTTTCTCTTCTTTATACTATACAGAGGAGGGAAATGTGTAGAGACATTGCTGTATTGTAGAAGAATGTAGCAAAAGAGGGTCTGGGTAGGACTTGTAGATATTGAACATATACTGAATTTTTAAATAAAAAAGTCAACTTATAAGCATTAGAAACATGTAAAGAAAGGCAAATCACATGGTGAAACTTTAAAAATCTATAGTCTATTACTGAAAGATCAAAAACTGGGAGGTAGGTGACTTAGGGTTGAGTGGACTTGGGGGACCCAGAGCATTAGGGTAGAGGAAAGCCCGATGATGGTGATGAGAGTGGTGTGTTAATAATTATCACGAAATAGTAAGAAACTGTACCTACATGGCAACTACCTTGTAAATCATGTTTCCCTAGAAAATACAATTTAAAAAATCTTAATCTCTTAACATTGATAGAAAGTCATTTCAGGGAGTCAGGCGGTAGCGCAGCAGGTTAAGCACAGTTGGTTCAAAGCACAAGAACCAACGTAAGGATCCTGGTTTGAGCCCCTGGCTCCCCACATGCAGGGGGGTCGCTTCACAGGCGGTGAAGCAGGTCTACAGGTGTCTATCTTTCTCTCCCCCTCTCTGTCTTCCCTTCCTCTCTCCATTTCTCTCTGTCCTATCCAACAACAATGACAGCAACAACAACAATGATAACTAAAACAACAATAAAAAACAACAAGGGCAATAAAAGGGAAAATAAATAAGTTTTTTAAAAAAAAAATATCATTCCATAGGATGTGGATAACTTGTTGACTCTGACGAGTTTTCAACAGAGTAAAATAAGATAATTTTCATGAAATGTACAGCACGTTTGCCACATCCAGCGAATCGTTGCTTCTGTTTTTATCTCAGTAAAACAGTATAGCATACTTGCTCAGTACTTTTCTGTCAGGATTTTGTCATTTTTGTAATTGTCTTATAGGTTAATGAATAAACCAGAGAATTACCTTATTGACTAAAAAAATATTATACCACATCAACTCTGTTTAAGTTCATATAAAGATGGAAGTGAACACTTAAATTTAAAGAGTGAACACTTTAATTTAAAAGTGAACAGAAAAGTGAACACTTAAATTTAAAGAGTTTTATTTTATTTTATTTTATTTGTGGAGCCCATGCTTCATGCACATACAGTTTTACAACTCTTAACTGAATTTATTTTTCTTTATTGGAGGGATTAATAGTTTACAAGTGACAGTGTAAAACAGGAGTTGGTACATATGTAACATCTCTCAGTTTTCCATATAACACTACCCCTCCACCTAGGTCCCCCTCTGCCATCATGTTCCACATCCTGAACATTCCCCCGACACCAGAGTTTGTTACTTTGGTGCAATACACCAAATCCAGTCCAAGTTCTGCTTTATGTTTTCCCTTCTAGTCTTATTTTTTTCAACTTCTGTCTATCAGTGGGATCATCCCATATTCATCCTTCTCTTTCTAGTTTATCTCACTTAACATGATTCCTCCAAGCTCTATACAAGATGAGGTAAAGAAGGTGAATGGAATTTTTATTTAGGTAGAAAGATGGAGAGACAGAAAGATAAAGAAGAAGGAAGTAGCACCATAGCATCAGAGCTTCCTTCCATGTGGTGCCAGGGTTCACACCTGGCTACACTTATGGAAAGGCCTGCACCCTATTTGGTGGGCTAACTCTCCAGCCCAAGTTTCTTTTAGTATTTATTATGATTGTATATTGTTGAGACATTAATGTAAATAGCACATGGATGACATCAACCTGATCAGTATACTACAGATTTACACAAATGCACAAAGGATTGTGGATTTATAGGAAGTTATTCTGTCTGTCAGAAGTTGTTCTTTGATCCTGCTCTTGGTTGCTGCTATCCTTACCTGCTCTCCCTCTCCCCAAGACCTACCATGCCACTTCCCCTGTGCCCTCTGAGTGCTGGTACTAGCATATGGACTGATGGCTCCTGCCCATTATGACTAGCTGATCTCTCCCCTTTGCCTATCTTGCTGAATCTAAATAACCCCCATGTAATAAACCGCCCATTTGTTAAACCCCCAGCTCAAAGCCCATATAAAGTGTTTTTTATTTTTACTTTTTAATTACAAGAGACCATAATAATTTTATATTTACTATATTATAAAGTATAATATTTATGAGTGAATAAGACTATAAGATCTACACCACACCCAACGCCAAAGTTCTATACTCTTTCCAGTGAAAACCATCACAGTTCTCAAAATGCCCTAGGGACAGTTTGTCTCCAATCCAATTTTAAAGATATTTGAATGGACCATGACCCAGTGAAATCAACAACTAATAAGACAGTTATCACACAGTCACAAAGTACATTATGTTTTACTGTAGCTAGGACTTCACTGCTTCTCAGTGACTTTTTTCTCTGAGAGATAGAGAAACTGAGGGAAAGGGAAAAAATACCACAACACTGAAGCTCCCTAAAGGGTGTGGGGGCCAGGCTCAAATTTAAGTCTTGTACATGGAAAAATAGGCCTACTGTTACCTTGCTAAGTCTAAGATGTGCATTTTTTACTTTGTCAATTATCTGTCTTCTATGAAAAGATCCCTCAGAAAGTAGTCATCATGCCCTAAATACACAAGTCAAATTGATTAGCTGTATCCTGTTTTATAGCATATAATTTTATCTAATACTGTTTTTAATTTGTTCTATGTAGGTCCCCTGAGATAAAGCATATGTTCACAGGTGCCCATAAACCAGGGGAAAAGATATACCTGAAAGCAGTACACAACAGTCTGCAGGGAGTACCCCTCCCCCCCAACACTTCATCTGCACTATTCCAGCCTTTAGGACCATAATTGTTCAACAATTTGTTTGGCTGTGTATGTTAATTCTCTTTTCAGTCACCAGGTTCCGGATGCCAGCATGATGCCAACCAGACTTCCCTGACTAAGGACCCCACCAATGTGTCCTGGAGCTCCGTTTCCCCAGAGACCCATCCTACTAGGGAAAGAGAGAGGCAGACTGGGAGTATGGATAGACCAGTCAACGCCCATGTTCAGCGGGGAAGCAATTACAGAAGCCAGACCTTCTACCTTCTGCAACCCTCAAAGACCCTGGGTCCATACTCCCAGAGGGATAGAGAATGGGAAAGCTATCAGGGGAGGGGGTGGGCTATGGAGATCGGGTGGTGGGAATTGTGTGGAGCTGTACCCCTCTTATCCTACGGTTTTGTTAATGTCTCCTTTCTTAAATAAAAAAAATTGAAGAACTACAAAAAAGAAATATTCCAGATTAGTTCCACAAATCTGTGTAATTTGAAAGTGTTTAATTAGTGAACTATGGAAACATTATCTGTATTTACAAAAAAGGATGACTGTTTCCAGTTTGAAAATGTACCCAAATAAAAGTCACAAATGACATTTATAGCTTTCTCTGCTCTTTATCTTTGACAGTTAAATCCTAGTCCTGTAAGACTTTGGCTAAAAAGAATGCTAGCACTGAAAACATTCCAGTTTGGAAGGACTAAGACAGAGCAGAATTGCCAAAAATTTAGAGGATCTTTAGAAGTGAAGTAATAGAAGACCTAGTTGTGATAGAGGCTAAAGATTTGGGAGCAGGAACACACTGGCTGTGCTAGGACTTTCATTTTCGATCTCATGTAAACCTCACATCTCGAAGAAGATAAAAGGGATGCACAGGCTGTCAAGTGACTTGCTGGAGGTAAACGGCTGCCAGGATCCAATCCCAGGAGTGCCTGACTCCAAGGCCCATGCTCTTTCCTCTATATCATTCACTGCACTTCCATTTTTAAAAGATTTTCTTACTTTTAAATGTATTTAGCTCTGCATTTTTCAGATATGTTTGTATCCCTGGAAACCAAATGACAGCGGGTTTGTCTTCTTGAGGGCACTGTTTCATTCTAAGACATCAGGGGAGTACCTTTCTCATACATTACTGTCACAAGTCTTTGGCAGGTGTGCCAAGTTACCTTCCTTTTCCTGAAGTGTGACTGGGGGTTGGGGGGAGCTGTGGCAGATTAAACAGAGGCAAGAGAACCAGAAAAGGGAAGGCAACTGTCAGAAGGGTAAGACATGGCAAATAAGAGGAATTACATAGCAGTTGAACATAGAGCTGAGAGAATATAAAATAATGCTTATAGGAAATGTAGACAAGCAAAGGTTTTAAGACACTGTACTTTTCAAAAATCAATAGTGTTTTAATTATTGTTGACGATACTTGTGCAATGGTCCTTCTATGATTTTGTAAGTTGTGTCTCAAATTCTGGAGAACACTCATTTATATGAATTTATGAAGACTCTTTTTATAAATATTTTAGTTGTTTAATTTAATGAGAGAGACAAGAAAGAAAGATACACACATAGAGGGAGAGACCAGAGAGCACGACTCCGCTCTCTGGTGGTGATGGAGTTTAAACCTGGGAACTCAGAGTCTTAGGCATGAAAGTTTCTTGCCAGAAACCTTAATGTTGTCTCCCAGACCAATAAAAGAAACTTAAATACATTTCACCACTAAATTTATTCAAAACCAACCAAAAGTAGCCACTAATAATAATAATAATAATAAAGATTTGTGCATTAGAAATTATTTTGTCATTGTAATGCTATATAACCAAAATACCTCAACTCAGTGGTTTAAAAGAACAGACATGAATCGATTTTTGCAAATCTATGGGATAACTAGAACATCTGGCTTCTCTCAAGACTTTTCACATATCATGGGAGATGGCTTTTGATTGATCTATGATGACCCTGTTTGGAATGACAGCTGTTATTTGGCTCCATTCCTAATATCTGCCATCTTCAAGCAGGGACGTTGTCATGGTGAGGGTAGAATGCAGAAGCAGAAAACCCCACTGTACAATACACATAGCTCCCTTGTCTTTGCTTACAAAACATCTGTGGGCATTCTACTGACCAAAGTCAGTCTGATGGCCAAAGTCAAAGCCAGAAAAGGAGAGTTCAGCACAGATATGTGGTAAGGTAACATATTCAAAGAGGGGGAAGCCTCTGGGTCATCTTTGTGACTTACCACATGACCTCTATCAATTTTAGTTTTCTGCTGAAACAGGGTGACTAAGTCAGGACTACTTCTCTGACATAGGAGAACAAGCATGTCCAGGAGGAAATAACTCAGGCCAAAGTTTCCGCCAAGTGTAACATATGATCTCCAAGGCTGGAGAGACAGCATGGTTATGCAAGGAGACATTCATGCCTGCAGCTCTCAGGTTCAATCCCCACCCAGTACAACAATAATACATACCAGAGTGCTCTGGTGGGGAGGGAAAACAAAAAAGATATGATCTCCAAAACTAGATTGATTCTCAAGGGAAGAACACTGTAACAATATATTGCTATTCTCTAAACAGAAAGGATGGGAGAGATAAGTAACTCAAACTATAAATAACTAAATTAAGTGTATTCATATTTATTCTGGTAACGAATATATTTTTTCTGTCATTATATACATTGATCAAATTTTTAAAATTTCCTATTTTGTTAATCTCAAGTTAGGACTATATATCTATCTTTATTTTACTAAATGACTTGATTTTTTATATTTATTTATTTTCCCTTTTGTTGCCCTTGTTTAACATTGCTGTGGTTATTGATGTCGTTGTTATTGGATATAACAGAGAGAAATGGAGATAGGAGGGGAAGACAGAGAGGGGGAGAGAAAGAGAGACACGTGCAGACCTATTTCACCACCTGTGAAGCGACTCCCCTACAGGTGGGGAGCCAGGGGCTCGAACCAGGATCCTTACACTGATCCTTGTGCTTTTCACCACGTGCACTTAACCCCCTGCACCACTGCCCGACTGCCAGTAAACATTCTTAATAAACATACTTGACATTACAATTCAGATAAAATTAAGCAAGCTGTCAGCTTACTAATTGATTCATTTCAACATTCTTTAGCTCCTTCTTCTGAATTCACCCTCACAAAGTTAATCTTTTAGTTTCTAGAATTTTTTTATTATATTTTAAATTTTCCTACCTTTTATTTTTCATTCAACACTAGGTACATGTAAGCTTTGCCTGCTTAAAATATGTCAGTGTTTTCCCAATTGCTTTTACTACTTAGATATTTGTTTTAAAATGTTTAAAATATAATATAAATATGGCATAAAATTTAAAAACTTCCAACAAGGTGTACAAAAGAATGTCCTACTTCCATATTTGTCAAAGAAATCAAGTCCTAATTTCAGAAGCAGTTAGTATGTTCATATATCCTATAAGTTTTTTTTAATATTATTTATTTTTTCCCTTTTGTGGCCCTTGTTATCATTGTTGTTATTATTGTTGTTATTGCTGTTGTTGTTGTTGGATAGGTCAGAGAGAAATAGACAGAAAAGGGGAAGATAGAGTGGGGGAGAGAAAGATAGACACCTGCAGACCTGCTTCACCACTTGTGAAGAGACTTCCCTGCAGGTTGGGAGCCTGGGGCTCACACAGGGATCCTTATGCCTGTCCTTGCGCTTCATACCACATGTGCTTAAACCGCTGTGTTACCACCCAACTCCCACATTCCTGTAAGTTTTAAGTGAATACACATTTATATTTGTGACAATGTTTCTGTATGTTTTGATTAAAAAACCATTCTTCTTCTAGCGTTTGCCCTTCTTCCGTAGCCAGTCAACAGCGTCAGGTTGAGCCTGATGTAAAGTTTCGAGACCTCCTTTGAATCTCCTTTGAATTATATGCAATAATTCCAGTCTTAAATACCCCTTTTCATAGTATTTCTATTTTACTCTACTGTATTACTCTGAATTGTTACTTTTTAAGTTGTTATGACTACATTTTTTATCACACTTCAAAGCAGTATATGAAAATAGCTTATTCCTTTGATAAACTGTTAATGTTCCAGGATAACCATATACCATATATTATCTATAATATATACTCTTAATGTATATTACAATCTTTGCCACATACTTCAATGTATAATATTTGTACATTGACAAGGTTTTATTAAGACTTTAGATATTTAATAGTTTGGTAAATGAATTATGGGATTTTATAGCACTATTTTGCATATTTACTATGATTAATAAACGATAATGGGGGTAGGGCGGTCACGCAGTGGGTTAAGCGCAGGTAGTACAAACGCAAGGACCAGCATAAAGATGCCGGTTCCAGCCCCTGGCTCCCCACTTGCAGGGGAGTCGCTTCACAGGTGGTGAAGCAGGTCTGCAGGTGTCCTTCTTTCTCTACTTCTCTCTGTCTTCCCCTCCTCTCTCCATTTTCAAATCCAAAAAAAAAAAAAAAAGCAACAACAAAAACTTCCTGATCCTACATCTGCCTCCTGCTAAAACCAGGAATGTTTTTGTTCTCTGCCTTGCTCATTAAAAGGGCAGTCTATTCTCTTTGCCTACTCTTCTCTCTTCCTTTCTCTCACCCCTTATCCGCCCTTTCTTTTCTTTTCCTTCCTACCTCTCCCTCCTTCCTTCCTTCCTTCCTTCATCCCTTCCTTTCATCCATCCTCCCTTCCTTCCTTCCTTCCTTCCTTCCTTCCTTCCTTCCTTCCTTCCTTCTTTCCTTTCTCTCTTTCTCATTTTAGAAACAGAAAGACAGAGTGAGTGAAAGACCACAACACCAAAGACTCCTTCAGTGCAGTGGAGGCCAGGCTTGAATATGGGTCATACATGGCAAAGCAGCACATTATCCAAGTGAGCTATTTTACCAAGCCAGTTCCTTTCTTTTGATTTCTTCTCTCTCTTTCTCTTTCTTCTTTTCAATTCATTTTATTGGGAAAATAATGGTTTGCAGTGGTGCTGGAATTGAATCTGGGACCTCCTCTGAGCTCTGGCATAAAAGACTTACACATTTTTTATTTGTTTATTTATTAATTAAAGAGAAGGGAGAAAGAAGAGAGAATCAGAGCATCAGTATATCACATGTGATACTGGTGATCAAATTTGGAACTTTATACTGAAGAGTCCAATACTTTATCTACTGTGATACCTCCTGGGCTACTATGAATAGTTTTTTTTTTTTTTTTTTTGCATAACCATTATGCTACCTCTCATTGCTCTCTCATCTAAAGAAAATGCTCAGCAGTTATTATTCCACATGCTAACTCTATGGAACATTGTCTTTTCAAATGAGCTCCATGTTGTTAAATGAAAGAAACCTCATTTCTCAGGTCTCCAAAAACCTGTTTCATATTATTTTCTTAGCTAAGGCCCTATAATGATTCCTGACACCAGCTACTCAGAATTAGACCTAACTTCACAAATTAAGGGTACAGCAGTCCTCCATAAGCCAATTTCATTTATTCATCTCTACTTTATTTCCTCATTTATTTATTTATTTACTCCTATAAGAACACTCAGTACTGCTCAGCTCTGGTTTACTGTGCTATCAGGGTTGCACCAGGGACCACAGAGCCTCAGGCATGATATTCTTAAAGGAATAAGGGAGGACAGCTTTGTCCCCCATTCTGAGAGTTCACCATGGGTTTCCCAGCAAATGATCAATAAGAGAACATGATGATCCAGGTAATTTTAAACTTTATTGAGCACAAAAAACATATTAAGGAAGAGAGAGAGAGACAGAGACAGAGAGAGAGAGAAAGAAAGACTTACATGATGCTGTCTGGGCCAAAGAGAGAGCGAAGCACTCTGGGTTAGAAACTCAAAACCCTGCCTACACCTCCCAAGCCACACCTATAATCACTCCCATCTCTGGGTGGTCTGCTGTAACTTCTTCCTGAACAGCATTCTGTGCTACTTCTCCAGTCCTACTTTGACCTCAGACATCAGACGTGAGTGTTCCAAGCCATATTAAACTGGAGTTTTCCAAGCCAACTTCACTTTTTATATATTTATAATCTTAGGTGTTTCCACCACCAACTTTCTCAGATATAATAATTCACTTCAGGAGAGTGCTATACTTAGAATTCTATCAATAGTAGCCAATGAGCCAACAAGCAAAGGGCAAGATATGGGGAGGTACTGGACATAAAAACTCTGAATTCCCAACACTTGGACATGTGACAATATGTTACTAAGATAGTTCACTTAAACTAGGTATCCAGAACACTTACTGAGGGTTGAAGACATACATCTACTTAATTCACTGGCCAATTCACTGAGTTCAATATCCAACCCCCCCACCCCCAATCTGAAGATAAACTGATACCCCGTGACTCAAAAGTTCTCCAACTCTCTAATCCCCATGGGGTCCTTACTTCTGGCAAGCATAATGTTAACCAAATCACCTCACTAACATAAACTACCTAGGAGTCTTCTGTGAATAACAAAGACACTCAATCACTCAGGAAATACCAAGGATTTAGTGCTTACCTCCCAGGACTGGGGATAAGGCCAGCCAAGTTATTACTCAGCCTTCCACACTGTCTTGGTTTCCCTCTTATTTCACTAGCAATAATTTCACTAGTTCTTTCTTATCTCTCCAGTCTTTACAAATGAGATTTCCTAGGATTTAGTCCTGGCTCTACTGTAGCTATTTGCTGGCTGACCTCAGCTATTTCATGAGTTCAAGCACCATCTCTATGTTGAAACATACCCAAATTTAAATCTGTAGCTGAGACTTCCCCTTTAAATCTAGAGTAATAGCTAAGTATTTACACTACATTTCACTTGAGCATATAATAGACATCTCAAATTTTGCAAGTCCAAATAACTTCTTATTTTTTCTTCATGAGTACATTGTATTTAATCTTACAACTATCCTCTTTCACACTGCCTTTATTGTTACCAAGCTTCTCTATACAAAATCATGTCATCTCTTGTAACTATATTCCAATTTATTGCCTTTGTGTTCAAATAATCAAAACTTCTTTTAACTTGCGTCCCTTATTTTCTCCAATAAAATTGAGATGATTCTCTGGGGTTAGGAAAAAAAAATTAGGCTGGATTGAAGCTGTGGCATGAGGGTAGGACAACTCCTCCCTAAGAGAGAAGTCACATAGATAGATTCTGTTGATTTTGATGAGACTAGAACAGAAACTTACAAATCCCATTGTATAGATAAGGACCCCAAGCCCTGGGCTATGCAGAGCTGGTCAGTGATGGTTACACACTGGAACACTGTTAGACCTATGGTACACACTGTTATTACTTTTTTTCCTATCTCTATCCATAAGCTGTAAGGTCACTGTTCCTCTACTGAGTATACCAACCTGTCTTTCATAAATACACATGACTTTTTCTAGAAGACTCTTAAGTATGCATAATCCTAATTGTACTCCATACAATACCAGACCACCACTTCCTTTTTCTTGCAGCCTGTTTTGCAACCTATGATGCAATTCCAGTTTCCCAATTTACAAGTCAAACACATATTTGTTTGTTTGTTTGTTTGTTTTTTATTGTTTTAAGTTCACCAACTCTCTAGTCTCATGGGGTCCTAGTTTCTGGCAAGCATAATGTTATCCAAGTCATCTCATTAACATAAACTACCTTGACTGTAGGGTTACTGGGTAAGGTTCCACACCACACTCACCATGAAAATTCTATGGCCTTACCCTTCCACTATAGTTCTCACAAAGTCTTAGAGACTGTTGGTATCTGGGTTTGTTTTTGGTCATGTATTTCATTTAGATTCCACATATATATGTGACACTACCCGGTAGTTGTTCTTTCACCTCTTATTTCACTAAACATAACCATCTCCAGTTCTATCCACTTTGTCCCAAAAAACACAATATCATTTTTCTTTTTTATTATTTTTATTTTTCCTTTCCTTTTTTTTTTTTACCCATAGAGTAGCAATTCATGGAGTAAGTATATATTCTATAACATCTTTAACCAGTCACCTATCAGTGGACATTTACTCTGTCTACAGTCTTTGGCTATTAATGAATAATGAGGCTATGAACACAGGAGTGCTATTGTCCGCTTGGTTAAGTGTTAGTGTGACCTCTAGGTAAATACCTAAGAGTGATATTGCTGGATCATATGGTAGTCCCTATTTTGTTTAAGGACTCTCCTTACAGTCTCCCAAAGGAGCTGTGACAGTCTGCATTCTTAACAGCAGTGTAGTAGTCTCCCTTTCTCCACAACCTCACCAACACCTGTCATTTCCTGTTTAGTTGATGTAGGCAAGAATCCTCTTGTTTTACATATAGATGCTTTTGTAAATTATTTGTTTGCTCATCTGACTCTTCTCAACATATTTTTCACAACACAAAAGTATAGGAAGCTTGTTCATTCATGTCAGATTGTCAAACCCTCCAAAGGATTCCCAAGAAATGTCAAAGTACTTACAATAAAAACTGCAGAGCTTTAAGGTCATGATGATGGTTCACCTGGATGAGTGTACTTACCACCATACACAAGGACCTGGGTTCAAGACTTTGGTTCCCACCTGCACAAATGAATCTTCCAGAGCAATCAAGCAGTGCTGCAAGTATCTCTCTTTCTCTTTCCTTACCCCTCTCAATTTCTCCCTGTCTTATCAAATATTTTAAAAATTAAAAAGGTTTCAAGGTGCAGTGTATTTTTCCTCTGTTTATCAAGCCCCAGCAACAACTCTATTGACAATACAAATGAAGATAATTAAGGAAAAGAATACTCATAACATCAAGTGAGTGAGAGAGAGAGAAAGTAAGAGGGAGAAAGAGAGAAATAAAATAGGGGTCCGGCTGTAGTACACCCAGTTAAGTGTACATATCACCATGGACAAGGACCTGGATTCTAGCTCCCACTCCTCACCTGCAAGGGGTATGCTTCATGAGCTGTGAATAACTTAATTAATTAATTAACTAATTAATTAATTAATTAAACAAGCACACACACAAAACCTGCAGAAATTAACTGACCTTGACATTTTAATTATCTTCTCTCACTTTCTAGTATTCTCACTGGGTTTCCTTTAATTTCTAGCTCTAGAGGTTATTGTGAAACCTCAAGCTTGCTTATATGTTAGTCTTTCCACTTTGTATTTTCTGTGTTTAGAAAATTTCCTCCAGCATTTGCATGATATACTGTATGACTCTGTCTACATTTTTGCTCAAATATTATTCTATAGAAAGGCATTCCTGAGCTTCACTATTTAATATTTAACATGCCTTCTCCAGAAATTCTCATTTCCATTACTGTTCTATTTCTTTATTACCTCTGTCATCATCTTATGTAGTCTACATTTTTTCGGTTATCTGTCATCTACTAAAATATGAGTTTCATGTAGACAAATGGTTATTTTTCAATTTTATTTTATTTTAATCTTCACTTATTTATTGGATAGAAACAGCCAGAAATTGAGAACAAGGGGGAGACAGGGAGAGAAAAAAATGAGACATGTGCAGCACTGCTTTATTACTTGCAAAGCTTTCCCCTGCAGATGGGCACTTGTTGTAGAGCCAGATGTTGTAGTGCGCGGGCCGCAGAGAAGAGAGAGAGAGGGTCCGGAGCAAAGAGGAAACACAAATCTTTATTCGCGCTGGCACCTCAGAGTTGGGTGTTAGAGAAGCAGGTTGGGCCACGTGGAGGTAGAGAAAATGGCCGCCTCACTCAGTAACCTTTCCTGCGTCTGAACACCAGAGTGGAGCGCCGGCAAGAGAATGAGGTGCGGAAAACGAAGGGTTTTTATAGGAGTTGCTTTCAGGAGAATGGGAAGTGGGAGGAGTAACCATAGCACTCCAGGATAGGATGATAACTCTCCTGAGAATGGGAGGGGGGAGGAGTAACCAGAGCACTCCAGATATCGCGGGGATATAGACAATGTCCTAAGGGCACAACATGGCTGAACAGGCACTCCGAGAATGTCCCAACTCTCCAGGGCACTAGCAGTAGCCTGAGGGGACAACATGGCAGATGTGACTGCATTGGCACAATTTCACTTTGTATTTTCTGTGTTTAGAAAATTTCCTCCAGCATCTGCATGATATACTGTATGACTCTGTCTACATTTTTGCTCAAATATTATTCTATAGAAAGGCATTCCTGAGCTTCACTATTTAATATTTAACATGCCTTCTCCAGAAATTCTCATTTCCATTACTGTTCTATTTCTTTATTACCTCTGTCATCATCTTATGTAGTCTACATTTTTCGGTTATCTGTCATCTACTAAAATATGAGTTTCATGTAGACAAATGGTTATTTTTCAATTTTATTTTATTTTAATCTTCACTTATTTATTGGATAGAAACTCTGTGATCATGCCAATAATATTCCAACATTGCACAGTAGATTTCAATAAATACATAAATAGTAACAGACACTAAGGAGGAGTACTTAGTGAAGCCCAAAGTCAACAGGCAAGATAAAAAATGAAGATGCTGGCAAAATTTAAACTTACCAGTACCACCAGCTACAGCAAACTTAAACACAGTCTTAAGTTCTACCTACTTAAGTACATACTCACATTTAAGTTCTATTACTAAAGTTCTTATTGGCCAATACTACATATGTAATTGTAAACAATAAAAATTGTAAACAATAATAATAATTCATGCCAAAGAAGATCAAAAACATAGTCTAATGAGACTAAACAATCATTAAAGAAGATTCAAAAGGTAGGCCAATGTTAGGATTACTTGACAGAGATTTAAAATAGTCTATATCTGCTAGTTAGCACTGATTAATAAATAATTTCCCAAATTTCACCAAAGAAAAAAAAAGACTACATGAGAGACCAACTCAATAAAATAAACAAGTAAATAAGAATTCTAAGAAATATTAGGAATTATATTGTACAAATAAAAAACAGTATAATAGAATTCTAAAAAAAATGAGTATTATAGCATTACTGGATTGAACATGGCCAAAAAAAAGTTACTAGTTGGTTTGAAGACAAGATAACAGTAACATCTCAAATTGAAATGCACACAGGAAAACAAAAATACCGAAAATAAGCATACACAATAGAACATCTCATGTAAGAAATGTGAGAAAGTTTCAAAAGTACACTTGGAATTTCATAACAAGAAGAAAGAGTAAATGAAGCAGAAGAAATATCTGAAGTATTACAATAATGACCAAGACAGAATTCAAACCACAAAGCCATGAAGTTCAAAAATCCCTAAGTATGAATACAAAATAGAGCAAAACAGCCAAGTGGGACTTACAGTTAAATTTCAGGCAAACAGAAACAGTTTTGAGAGACTAACGAAAAGGAAAACACCTTATCTATAAAGAAATAAGAATATCATTTCAGAAAACTTTCAGCAGAAATCAAACAAGGGGACTGTGATATAAAATACTTTAAGTACTGAAGGAATCAGACAGCTTGGCAGTAGAGTACAGGATCTGTATGTCTCCCTTCCCAGGACCTCCTATTTTATCACTCTCATCTCCTTCTTTCTCATAAAAGTAAAATATCATCAACCTAGGAAGCCTATAGTCAATGAAAAATCCTTTAAAAGTCGAGATCTTAAAAAAAAAAAAAAGACCACGAGACTTATGTAGTTATAGAACTATATATTGAATGAAATTAATCTTTAAAATGAAGTAATAAAAACAATTAAACTCTATACAAGGTATATTTCCAATTGCATTTACATGACTTTTTGAGTTTTCCAGATCAATAAATCCAGTAATCTCCTGTTGGGTTTATCTTACTTTATCTTTCAATGTTTTAACAGTGTTGCTAAAAAAAAAAAAAAAAAAAAAAAAAAAAAAAAAAAAAAAAAAAACTTCGGAAGACCAATAAAAATAATGTCAATAAAGCACATCTTTATTTTATTATTACCGTTAGTTAGACTATTTACAAAACTTAATAATTGAACACTATACTAGTTTTGACATAAGAAGGGGTCAGCTATCTCTGAATATAGGCATGTGTTGCCAAAAAACTTCAGAAGACTAATAAAAAAAATCACTGAAGCTCATCTATTGCTGTATGTAATTATCTTATTCCTGATCTACAGTTCATCTCTCCAATGACTGATAAATCGACCACAAAATTAGGCATAATCCTGAATAGTGAGAAAGTTTTAGTTGACAAAATATAAAAATACTGCAGCTAGGGGCCAGGAAGTGGTACACACAGAACAAACTCTTCACAAGGGCCTGGGTTCAAGTCTCCATTTTGATCATGTAGGGGGGACGTTGTATGAGTAGTGATGTGGTGCTGCAGGTTGCTTTTTCTTACCCTGTCTCTCTTCCCTCTCAATTTCTTTCAGTCCACCGCTCCCCACCCCCCACACAGAAAGAAAGAAAGAAAGAAAGAAAGAAAGAAAGAAAGAAAGAAAGAAAGAAAGAAAGGTCACAACCTGGACTTGGCTTTGTGGAAAAGAACAAGACTTGAATGCATAAGGGTCTCAGGCTTTATCTCCCATACTTCATGTGCCAGAGATGAGCAGTTCTCTCTCTCTCTCTCTCCCTCCATCTCTCTCTCTCTCTCACACACACACACACACACACACACAAGCAAATGTACACACACATACAAATAAATATATAAACCTTTTAAAAATACAAAATATGAGATTTTGGGAAAGTTATGACAATAATAATTCAATATTACCTATGAATGCCTCATTGTCACACAAGAAATAAGACTAATGTCAGATTCCAGAAACTAAAGACAATATAGTTTAAAGGAGGAGAATAATGAGAGTGTTTAAAATTAAATTTTGATAATTCCATGTTCCATTGAACATGGTTGCCTAAGAAGAGTTAGATTTTTGCAGGGGATATTTCAAAAACAAAAGAAATTAAATATTCAGCAGTAGCCACAAGGTTTATCAATCTATGTTCAGATAAATTAAAGAAGAAGTTTAGCTTTATCCCTTGAGGCAAATGAGAAAATGTTTACAAATGAAAGATGAGAATCAGAACTAGTTATTTGCAAGTTTTCTTTTAAAATTCTCAGAATTTTTAAAGGATTTAAAGTCTGGAATGTATGGAACAAAAATAACTGTAAAAATAGAAATAAAAGATAATTGAAGAAAAAGTCAAGGAAAATCAGAGTAAGTCATGATATCATTCATCTGTGAATCATTCCTATTTCTAGATAACTGCATCACCTGACAAAGATGAATTGATTGCAGAAATGACGAGTTTGAGTCATGGAAGTTAAGCAGATAATCTTTAAATGCTGGGGAGTTAGCATAATGGTTATACAAAAGACATACATGCCTGAGGCTCTGGGGTCATAGTTTCAATTCCCCACACCAACAAAGCAGAGGTTAGCAGTCCTCTGGTCTTTATCCCTGTGCCTTCCTCTTTTTATATTTCTCTTATTAAAATAAAATAAGTAAATCATTTTAAAATAAGGTAATCTTCTCTTTGAAAATAAGATTTATAAATGAAATGGACAGTGTGAGGAATAACATAAATATCAGAATTTAAATAATATCTATACATTATACTGATACATAAATAAACTAACACAGCTAGCTTCACATAAATTAAACAACTCTTTAAATGTACTTTTTTTTTGTACTTTTAGGCTACTGATAATTTACCACTAACCACCAAAACATAATGGATGAAGAGAAAAAGACAATCAAGGCCAAAGAAATGATGAATGAATGAAGATAAAATACAAAAAAAGAAGAAAGATGTGGGGAAGAAAAAGTCACATAATAAGAGTTCAGATTCTAATATAAGACTACTTATAGTCTTCAGAATAAAAGAACATGTTCTAGTTATCATACCTAAGAGAGGGGGTTGATTAGTAGCACAGCAGGATAAGCACACATGGTGCAAAAAAAAAAAATTAATAATGGCACTACTAATGCATAATATAAATAAATTTCAATGGCTTAAACTCACCCATTAAAAGGCACAGAGTGGAAGGATGGATCAGAAAGTACAACCCAACCATATGCTGTATGCAATAATCCCACCTGACCCAAAAAGACAAACACAGACTTAAAGTGAAAGGATGGTAAACTGTCATACAGGCTAATAGACCAAAAAATAAAGGCAGGAACAGCCATTCACATCTCTGACACCATAGACTTTAAATAAAGTAATAAAAGATAGGCAAGACCATTATATAATGATTAGAGGATCAATCAACCAAGAAGATTTAACAAGTATGAACATATATATACCCAATTAGGGACCTTCTAAATACATCAAACACCTACTGAAAGAACTACAAATATAATAATACAATAATAGTTGGAAACTTCAACACCCAATTCTCACACTTAAGACAGATCAACGAAGCAGAGAATCAACAAAGAAACAGAATTAAATGAAGAGATGGACAGACTAGACCTCCTGGACATTTTCAGAGTTCTTCACCCCAAAAAACTGGAATACACATTCTTTTCAAATCCACACAACACACCCTCAAGGATAGACCACATGTTAGGCTACAAAGACTGTATCAACAAATTCAAGAGCATTGAAATCATCCCAAGTATCTTCTCTGACCACCGTGGGGTAAAGCTAACATTCAACAACAAACAGAACATTACTAAAAGACACAGAATTTGAAAAGTCAACAACATGCTGCTTAAGAACCACTGGGTCAGAGAAAGACTCAAGCAAGAAATTCAAATGTTCCTGGAAACAAATGAAAATGAAGACACAAGCTATCAAAATATTTGGGACACAGCTAAGGCAGTACTGAGAGGGAAACTAACAGCTATACAATCAAATATTAGATTACAAGAAAAATCTCAAATAAACGACCTTACTGCATGCCTAAAGGACTTAGAGGAAGAGGAACAAAGGAACCCTAAAGCAACCAGAATGATGGAAATCACTAAAATTAGAACAGAAATAAACAACATAGAAAATAAGAGAACCATACAAAAGATCAATGAAGCCAAATGTTGGTTCTTTGAAAAATGAAACAAGATTGACAAACAACTAGCCAGACACACTAAAAAAAAAAAAAAAAAAAAAAAAAGGAGAAGACTCAAATTAATAGAATTGTAAAGGATAGAGGAGATATCACAACTGACACCACAGAAATCCAGACAATCATGTGAAACTTTTATGGAGAACTATACGCCTCTAAACTAGGGAATCTGGAAGAAATGGAAGAATTCCTAGAAATATATGCCCTTCCAAAACTGAACCAAGAAGAACTAAAAAACCTAAATGTACCAATCATAAAAAAGAAATTTAAACAGTCATTAAGAGTCTTCTCAACAACAAAAGTCCTGGACCAGATGGTTTTACAAATGAATTCTACAAAACCTTCAGGAAACAGTTAATATCTATATTTCTTTTATTTACTTATTCCCTTTTGTTGACGTTTTTATTGTTGTAGTTATTATTGTTTTCATCACTGTTGGATAGGACAGAGAGAAATGGAGAGAGATGGGGAAGACAGAGAGGGGAAGAGAAAGAGATACCTGCAGATCTGCTTCTCACTTGTGAAGTGACCTACCTGCAGGTGAAGTCCTAGGGGCTTGAAACAGGATCCTTATGCCAGTCCTTGTGCTTTGTGCCATGTGCACTGAAACCACTGTGATACCACTGACTCTCAATACCTATACTTTTTTTTAATCTTTTTTTAATATTTATTTTATCTATTTATTCCCTTTTGTTGCCCTTGTAGTTTTATTGTTGTAGTTATTATTGTTGTTGTCATTGTTAGATAGGACAGAGAGAAATGGAGAGAGGAGGGGAAGACAGAGAGGAGGAGAGAAAGATAGACACCTGCAGACCTGCTTCACCGCCTGTGAAGCAACTCCCCTGCAGGTGGGGAGCCAGGGTTCGAACCGGGATCCTTATGCCGGTGCTTGTGCTTTGCGCCACCTGCCCTTAACCTGCTGCGCTACAGCCCGACTCCCAATACCTATACTTCTAAAGCTCGACCACAAGATTGAAGAAACAGGAACACTCCCACCTTCAATGAAGCCAACATCACCCTGATACCAAAAGCAGATAGGGACACAACAAAAAAAGAAAAACTACAGACCAATATCTCTAATGATCATAGATGCCAAATATAAAACAAGATCCTGGCCAACTGGATACAACAGTATATCAAAAAGCTTGTTCATCATGACCAAGTGGGATTTATCACAGGAATGCAAGGTTGGTTTAACATATGCAAGTCACTCACTGTTACTCACCACATCAATAAAAGCAAAACCAAAAACCACATGGTTATCTCAATAGATGCAGAGAAAGCCTTTGACAAAATGCAATACCCATTCATGCTCAAAACAACAAAAAAATGAGAATAGATGGGAAATATCTCAAGTAAGGGGAATCCATATATAGCAAATATAAAGCCAACATCATACTGAATGGACAGAAGTTGAAAGCTTCCCCCCTCAGATCAGGGACAGACAGGGTTATCCATTATCACCATTACTCTTCAACATTGTATTGGAAGTTCTTGCCATAGCAATCCAGCAAGAGAAATAAATCAAAGGAATATAGATTGGAAGAGAAGAAGTAAAGCTTTCACTCTCTTCAGATAATATGATAGTATACATAGAAAACCCTAAAGAATACAACAGAAAGCTACTGGAAGTTATTAGGCAATATAGCAAAGTGTCAGGGTACAAAATCAATGTACAAATATCAGTGGCATTTCTTTATGCAAACCCTAAATCAAAAGAAAAGGATATCTAGAAATCATTCCCATTCACTGTTGCAGCAAAATTAATACAATACCTAGGAATAAAGCAACCAAAGAAGTGAAAGACTTGTATACTGAAAATTATGAGCCAATACTCAAGAAAATAGAAAATGATACAAGGAAATGGAAAGACATCCCATGCTCATGGATTGGAAGAATTAATATCATCAAAATGAATATTCTCCCCAGAGTCATATACAAATTTAATGTGATACCCATCATAGTTCCACCAAGCTTCTTTAAGAGAATAGAACAAAAACTACAATCATTTATCTGAAACCAGAAAACACCTAGAATCACCAAAACAATCTTGAGGAAAATAAACAGAAATGGAGGCATCACACTCCCAGATCTCAAACTATATTATAAGGCCATCATCATCAAAAGAGCCTGGTACTGGAACAAAATAGGCACACAGACCAATAGAACAGAACTGAAAGACTTGAACTAAACCCCCACACCTATGGACATCTCATCTTTGAAAAGAGGGCCCAAAATATTAAATGGAAGAAGGAGACTTTCTTCAATAAATGTTGCTGGAAAAACTGGGTTGAGACATGCAAAAGAATGAAACTGAACCATTTTATCTCACCAGAAACAAAAAATTAACTCCAAATGTTTCAAGGACCTGGATGTTAGACCAGAAACTATCAAATACTTAGAGGAAAACATTGGTGGAATACTTTCCCACCTATACCTCAAGGACATCTTTGATGGTACAGACCCAATTGCAAGGAAGACTAAAACAAATACAAATCAATGGGACTACATCAAATTGAAAAACCTCTGCACAGCCAAAGAAACCAACACACAAAGAGACCTCTCAAAGAATTGGAGAAGATCTCCACATGCCATACATCAGACAAGAGACTAATAACCAAAATATGCAAAGAGCTCAGCAAACTTATCAACAAACAAGCAAACTACCCCATCCAAAAATGGGCAAAGGATATGAACAGAATACTCACTACAGAAGAGATCCAAAAGGCTAGCAAGCACATTAAAATTGCTCCAGGTCACTGATTGTTGGAGAAATGCAAATAAAGACAACATTGAGATACCACCTCAACCCTGTGAGAATGACATACATCAAAAAGGACAGCAGCAAAAAATGCTGGAGAGGCTTCTGCACTGCTAGTGGGAATGTAATTTGGTTCAATCTCTGTGGAGAGCAGTCTGGAGAACTCTCACAAAGCTAGACATGGACCTTCCTTGTGACATAGTAATTCCTCTCCTAGGGATATACTCCAAGGACTCCATAACACCCAACCAAAAAGATATGTGTATACCTATGTTCATAGCAGCATAATTCATAATAGCTAAAACCTGAAGCAACCCAGCTGACCAACAACAGATGAGTGACTGAGAAAGTTGTGGTATATATACACTATGGAATACTACACAGCTATTAAAAACAATGAACCAACTTTTGATAACCCAACTTCGATGGAGCTAGAAGGAATTATGTTAAGTGAGCTAAGTCAGAAATACAAAAACAATTGTAGGATGATTCACAAACAGAAGTTGAGAAAGAAGAACAGAGAGGGAAACTCAAAGCAGAATCTGACTAAATTTGGAGTAGGGCACCAAAGTAAAAACCCTGGGATGAGGGTGAGGGTGGATGTTTGGTTTCATGGGGTGTAGGGAGGTGCTGTGTTGGGAGGTGGTATGGGATACAGTCTTTTGGTGGTGAGAATGATGTTTATGTACACTCCTATTAATTTGTAGTCATATAAATTACTATGAAATTAATATGAGAGGGAAAAATTGATTGAGTGTCTCAAACTTTTTAATGCACAGACCATAGGCTGATTCATTGATATATTGATTCTCTTAAAAGCTTAGACCAGACAGAACAGAAGCAACAACGGATGGCTCAGCTATATACAAATAATGTCAAAGGACATGAATAATGGTGATGTTGTTTAGGATACATTAATCCTAACAAAGGGATATTTCAAAGTTAACCCAACTGCCAAATGATGTGATTATAGCAATAACTATCTATTGCCTTCTTAAACCTTAAGACAGCAGGAACCTCCCACTTCCACTACAGAGCCTATATTTTCTCCAGTGCTGAAAACTCTAGGGCGCGGGTCACTTTCCTGCATGCTTGTCTCAGTTCATACCAAATGATATTGCATCCACAAATCCCAACCTGATCAACACAATGAGTACCACCTCAGCATGCTTCACTTTAGACTGTGTCCAGAGACGTCAAGCATGGAACGTCAACCCTTCAGCCTCATTACTCAGCTGAGACTTTTCCTTTCATAGGATTCTCTAATGCTATTCCAGGTGGTTCACTTCCTAATAAAGTCTCAAATCATAGATTAGATAAAGCATATGTTTACATGTATCCATAAATTAGGGCAAAATATATACCTGAAAGCAAAAGTACACAACAGTCTTCAGTAAGTCAGTATAAAGTTCATAATGAAATAATGTCTACTTAGACTCAGATACCCTCCTCACTTGCTTCCTGTTACACTTCACTCACTCACTCCAAAAGCTAACCTTACCAAAGCAAGGACTGCAAAAGATGAATAAGGGCAAGAGACTGGCATACATTAACGATGACTCTTTAGTCACTCACAGGCCACTCCATCAGCTGGGGCCCTATTCAGGGAGTCCTGAGATTTCCAAACAGACATGATGGGCCTAGACCTCAAATAAATGCCTCTCTCTGTTGTTACTGGTCATCTCTATCGGGAACAAAATAATAGACCCCTTAGTTGGCCCCCATAGGACCTTGCCCTTAACTTGGATCAACAATGGTAGAGAATGTTCCATTCTCCTAAGGGAGGATGGACAACATACTCTATGCTACACCTGAAGAAGATGGGTCCTGATATTGGGCAGCTTGGAATGTTCCTACTCATGACCACAGAATGTGGTCTACAGATATGTACAGGGATGCAGAGGTCACATAGGCTCCTAAGCTGACTATGGGCCCCAGATCAGATCAAATCGATGGGGTTTACAGTCAACAATGTTTATACATCTTTCCCAGATTTGGAAGCTACTCAATTCCCTGACCCAGTTTTCTGGTCCTTTTTCCAGCCATGACATCATCTCTCCAGACAATAACTAGGATCCACCTGCATATCAGATTTCAGGTTCAGGGGGAAAAAAAAACACTAGTATAGCCACAGGCCCTTTGGAATATAACAAAATATGCCTACTAGCTATCTACTGAATGGAGACGACACTCCCCTCAACTCTTCATCTCCACTACTCCAGCCTTTAGGTTCATGATTAGTCAACAACTTGTCTGGCTTTATATGTTAACTCTTTTTTCAACCACCAGGTCCCAGATGCTACCATGATGCCAAACAGACTTCCCTGGATAGACAACCCCACCAATGTGTCCCAGAGCTCTGATTCCCCAGAACTCCAAGCACTAGGGAAAGAGAGAGGCAGGCTGGCAGTATGGATCAACCTGTCAGTGACCATGTTCAGCAGGGAAACAATTACAGATGCCAGACCTTCTACCTTCTAAATCCCACAATGATCTTGGGTCCATACTCACAGAGGATTAAAGAATAGTAATGCCATCTAGGAAGGTGATAACGTAGTTCTGTTGGTGGGAATTGTGTGGAGTTGTACCCCTCTTATCCTATGGTTTTGTCAGTGTTTTCTCTGTATAAATAAAAAAAAGAAAGAAAGAAAGAAAAGAAATGATTAAAAAACTAGGCTCATTATTACCTGAAAAGAAAAAGGAGGAGAAGGAGGAGGAGGAAGAAGGGGAGTGGGGAGAAGGAGAAGGAGTAGGAGAAGAAGAGGAAAAAAGAAGATGATGAGGGATGAAAAATGTAGTTTCATTGAAACATTGGAAAGACAATCATATGGAAATTGTATTTATTTATTTATTTACAATTCTAGCACAATAGCCAAAGATCATGTCTAAAGCATCCAGATTTCAAAGTTATACAAATGGTTTAATAAATGTACTGGAAATTCTGTGGAAAGATGAATATACTTAGGCTATAAAGAACCAAATAAAATGTAGTCAACTGTTTTCTTCTCCATTATCTCCATGTTCTATTAGCTGCAACATTCTGATCATTCTATATCTTTAATAAAATTAAGGCTATGCTCTTCCTGTAAATGTATTTCATCTCTCATCTGTTTTCATATGAATTTATCACTTGTGTCTCTACTTCGTGTTTGACCAGCATTCCCCGATTCTACTCAGCTCCCGTGTTTCAGCTCAAGCTGCCTTTCTAATATCGCACCTTAAACAAAACTCTCCCACTTATCAAACTTTAATGTTCCTCAGCAAAATATCCAAATCCGTTATCTCAGCTTCATGTCACTTTGATGCATCTGAAAGTTTCCTGTAATGGTTCCAGTACAGAGATATACAATTCAGCATCTTTCTTCAGTCAACAGAATTCTCGTAAGCCTGCCACAATATGCCATGAATTTGTCTTTATACTGAAAACGCATAAAGTGTCAGCTTCAGAGGGCAGCTTTCCCTGGTTTCAGTCTCATTCTACTTAGTAAAATAAATATGATTAATTATTATGTGCAGAAATATAACTAGGATATTATACATATATTTATTAACTACATTTATTGGATAGAGACAGCCAGAAATTAAGAAGGTAGGGGAGACAGAGAGGGAGAAAGAGGTATGTGCAACACTGCATTACCACTTGCAAAGCTTACACCCTGCGTGTGGGACACGGGGAGCTCGAACTCGGGTCCTTGCACATTGTTAACATGTGCTCAAATAGGTGCACCAACACTTGGCCCCTATCTAGAACATTTTTAATAAGGGTACACAAACTATTAAATGGAGACAAGAGGATCTCTTCAATAAATGGTGCTGGGAAAACTGGGTTGAAACATGCAGAAGAATAAAACTGAACCCCTTTTTCTCACCAAAACAAAAGTAAACTTCAGATGGAAGGACCTGTATGTTAGACAGGAAATTATCAAATACTTAGATAAAAACTTTGGTGAAACACTTGCCCATCTAAACTTCAATGGCATCTTTGATGATACAAACTTAATTGCAAGGAAGACTAAAACAAAAACAAATCAATGGGACTACATCTAATTGAAAACCTTTTGTAAAGCAGTATTATCAAATTATCCAACCAAATGTCAGCCTTTATATAATGGTTTAAGTAGGGTCTCCCTTCAAATTCATAGTCAACCACTACCTCAGGACATAGCCTTATCTGAAAATAACATTTGCGTAGCTGTATCTAGTTAAGTGGGGGGAGTTTACACATAATTGGAATAAGATCTAAATCCAATAAATGTTGTTTTGTTAAAAACAGAAAAGAAGAATCAAAGAGACAAATCACCAGGTAAAGGGGGACTTGTCTTGCTATGTAGGAGCCAGGTTCAAGCCCTGGCACTACATGGGATTGTCATGGAACCTAGGGTGCTCTGGTACAATGATGCATCTTTTTTTCTGTCTCTTTCTTTCTCTTTTTCTGTCTCTTTGTCTGAATGAAAAAGTTGGTTCTGTAGTGGTGAAATCACTCATGTGGTTCTAACTCCACAACACAACAAAACATAACAGAAATGAACACATAAGAGATATACAGTGGACCAACGTCCATGAGACAAGAGCATAAACTTTAACTTCCTTCCCATGGCAAATGTTCCTCTGGAGTTCTGGTTTACTAACATGACAGTATACAAAATATATTGAATCTACTTTACAGT
This sequence comes from Erinaceus europaeus, assembly GCF_950295315.1. NCBI lineage: Eukaryota > Metazoa > Chordata > Mammalia > Eulipotyphla > Erinaceidae > Erinaceus > Erinaceus europaeus. The sequence continues at coordinate 34,920,525 of NC_080171.1, read as the reverse complement.
CCAGTCTTCCAAAGGCCCAGAAGCCCCTATTTGTACAACAGAGTCCCAGGATAGAACGATGATTAATTTACAGGTGACCCTTTCTATCCTGCTGCAGCAGTAGAGAGCCACGGCTTGTTAATAACCACCAGAATCAAGAAGAGAGGTATAGAATATTGCCCCTCTCAGAACATTCAGAATGAAGCAATTATGGCATCAACCTAATTTGGGAATTCTGGTCTCCTACACTATGAAAGAATATATTTGTTACATTAGTCAACAGCTTTAAGCAGCTAAGGCAATCAACACTACACATTTTTAAAAAGCCACAATACAGCTAGATACAATTAAAAGATCATTTTAGTCATTGAATGGTCTAATGATTTTCATTTGAATCTAATAAAGTAATAATGTGAATTTATTTTGCACAGTGACCTTGAGTTCAAGGCGCACCTACTTTATAAGGTAAAGTTCTATGTTATTTATTGTGGTTAACCTATCACCTCCAAGCAAACTATTCCCTGCTGAATTTCTTTTCAGACCTCTGACTGACTCCAACTAAGCTGACCCTAGCTGAATTGTGGTTGTACCCACTTTTCCAGAGAATCATAATCACTGATGAGAAAAGGAAGAGTTCTTTTCTTTCTGATTTGTCAACCAGAAGGTATTAGAAAACAAAGGAACAGTAAGGGGGTGGTGTTTGAGAAGGAATTATATTAAAGAGACACTTTATAAAGAGGTGGAAAGGTATTAGAAAACAAAGGAGCAGTAAGGGTGTGGTATTTGAGAAGGAATTATATTAAAGAGACACTTTATAAAGAGGTGGAAAGAATGCAGAAGAAGTCACCAGGGACAATAATTAGGGGTAGGGGGGACTTTCACCAATCCAAGTTCAAAAGAACAGTGAGTGAGAGTAGTAATGTGGCAGATAGAGAGACATCACTGAGATGCTCATGAGACTGATTCTGGAATATGTGACTTTTAGTTCATGGGTATAGCCTGGGGTTGCTGTGGCAGAAAGAATGATCTATAAATACTTTTCCTTCACTCTACTCCTTCAGGAACAAGGCAAAGGAAAATTAGTCTCTGGAGAGAGAACAAAGTAGAGAATAGCGAAGATGTGAAAAAATGAAAAATAACCCCAGAGAGAGGGAATCCAATGGCAGATTTCCTGAGGAGAAAGTGAGAATTGTATGCAGTATGAAATACTTATCTATTTGCCTTTCATGAGACAAGGGAAACATGAAGTACCTCGCATGCGACAATTACCAATCTGGATATATATATTAATCTTATCTGGAGATAGATAAGCTTTTTTCTCACTTTCCTAAGGTGTAAGATGGAGGATATGGTTATACCCCTAGTTGAGAAGTATGTTTTGTCTTTATGGGACACTAAATAATGGGATGTTGGGAAAGTTGTGAGGTGTTTTTCTATGCAAAAATGCATCATGATTTTACTGATGAGCTAGTATTTATTGGGGAAATGGCATGGGACAACATTAAGTGATATAGGATTTTATTTTCATCTGCACCAATAGCCAGCCTTGTAACTGAGAAGGAACTCAAGGGAAAGTCAACACATTTAAAAAATAATAGAGCTTTACTGAAAGGAAAAGGAAATACACTCCCTATGAACAAGAGTGGGCAGTCCTATGCAGAACTGTGCACCTATTTTTACAGAATTTGCTTCTGGAGGATGTGCCATACATCTTCAGGGAAAGCAAAGGAGTAGGGGTAACAATTGACCTGCAGTGGGAAAAGAAAAATCAGCAATTTCTGTTTTGACCATGAGTCTGGAACCATCACAGGTCAATCCTGAGATAAGTATACACACATATAAAAATAATCAAATGAACGAAGAATTTCTGTTGATCTGTAAGAAAAAAAGAGGAAAACCTATTTTTACTAATTATTAAAAAAAAAGAATGATTATTAGCACTATACCTGTTTTCTAAAATTCTGTGGAGGTGACTTCCTATTTCTTAGAGATGGTTGGGTTGTTACTGAATTCACTATTTGTCCAGAGAGAAAGATTTGTGTAATTCAATGTGTTGCAAACATTCTGGAAAGGCTCAAAGTTGTGACCAGAAATTAATGCTGAGTCTTATTATATGAAATGCATTTCTAAATACATTCAAAACAAGGATCGCCAAGTCTGGTTAATGCTTAATCGAGACCATGGATTGAAGGGTTTGAAAATTTTAGATGGAGATTTTTAAAACATAAGCTTTTCTATGGTTTCATTTTGGCTGATCCTGCTGGATTTTTATTGATTGACAGTGATACAATTTATCTCTTGTTCTCCTTGCCTAATCTGACTTTGCCTGCCTCATATCTAGAAGAAACTTACACTATTTCTTTTTCTTTTTTTTTTACTTTTTTATTTATTTATTTTATTTTTGAGATTGTCAGGCCTTAAAACCAGCCCCCCTGCTCTACTCCATGGTCCACTGCTGACACTATGGTCTATTTACATTATCATTGTTTTGCCTGAAAGATCTCCACCATGTTATCTCCTCATGGTATTGCTAATTCAGTTAAAACCGTCGCAACAGTTGCTAAGGATGTTTCCACTTTCCCAACATGCCTTGTTTTGTCCACCCCCTTTCCTAGCCAATCTTGTTCCCGACTTGCCACTTCCGTTTTTACCCTATAAGCCTGCTGCTGTTCCTAGTCTGCTCTCTTTCTCTTCCATGTCCAGCATCCAGACCTGGAGAAGACCTGGAGAAGGGCTGGCATGCATAGTGGGAGGCGGCCATTTTGCTAGCTCCCCGTGGCCTAAACCCTCTGTGCTTGCACCTGATTCTGAGGCATCCGCATTAATAAAGTATTGTATTACCACACCACCACGAGTTCCTCGTCTATCTCTCCAGCAAAGCTAGCCCTGCAAGAGATGCAGAGAGAGACACAGAGATAAACACCAGAGCACTGCTCAGCATTATGGTGGTATGGGGAATTGAACCTGGGACTTTGGAGCCTCAGGCATGAGAGTCTGTTTGCATAACCATTATGCTATCTACCCCACCCAACATAATTTATTTCTAAGACTTTCTCACTCTGAGAATAATTCTCATGTTCGAATGGGTTTCTGAGCTTGGACATTATAAAATTCTCAGTTCAATTAATTAACAGCTAAAAGAAAAGGGAAAAAAATGAAATTTTTACTTGCCTTTGACCCAAATAAAACCCTGATCTTTTCAATCAGTTAAACAGAAGTCAAGAGTAAGTAAAGATTTTGGAGGAGTGATGTCAGGCTGAGTTTGTACACTCCTATATTAATTTTTAAAAGCAAGACTTCTTTACAAAAGGGTATGAAAAGAGCACACATCATTTATATCACAACCCCTATGCCTCCATCAGTCTCCAGACACTATGACCTAATTTATTTTATTCCTCCAGAGGCTTCTCAGTGATCATGTAATGATTTCACAAGGCAGTCAAAATCATTCTGATTCCTAAGGTGCCACTAAAGTTCAATTCAGAGAAAGAAACCTGTAACTAAAGTTGTTGAGAGGTTAAAATCTCTTTCCTCACCATTATCTTTTGGCAATAAACCCTATTCAGAGATTAGTATTATTTGCTTGATGCTATTTATTCATAACTATCCAGTGATTATTTCTAAAAGGACTCCGTTATTTAGATGTTCATTGATGGTAAAAGTAGAGCAGGTTGCTGATAATAGTCATTGACTCTATGTGAAAAGTTGCTACTTGAGTGATCTTTTATATTTGCTTTTTCATAAACTCAGAGGGGAAATCCAGGGAAATCATGGACAACGGGTAGTGAAAACAAAGAACAAAATAATTGTGTTTAATAAAAAGGATTAACTCAATGATTGTATATAAATATTTGTTTCTTCCAAGCTGGGAGGGTTCTTTTATGTGAGTTTTCATTATTAGTATGGAATTCAGGTTACCTGGGTGTTATTATCTGAACTTTCTCTTTCCTTTTTTTTTTTTAAATATACTATAGCTTTTCAATTGTTAGATAAATAGATTAAAATACAGAACTTATATATTCACCCCCAAATTTGAGTATCTTCTAAAGATCTGAAATAATAAAGTGTTGTATGCTTCACATTGGTTTGGTCTCGCTCTCCCCCCCCCCCCCCCCCCCCCGCCAGGAGAATTAGTTTGGCCCTTGCTAGTTTCACGGGCCCTCTTTCTCCCCACCCCCTGTGCTAAGTAGTTCCGTAGTTCTTGGCATGGCGGCAAGAGGAAAAGGATGCAGGACAGATCTGTGTGGTGATTAGTTTGAGTTAGTTTATGAATCGTTGTTTGTGAATAAAGAAATAAAGCTTCTCTGTCCAGCCGTGTGTCCACGAGTCTCTGTTCACCGCTGCGAAGCTAACCCGGCCTGCTGGAGCCCCGAACCTTAACGACAATAAAGAAAGTCTAATATTTTGAAATCATATTGTTTATCCTAATTGGTTGGCTGCACCGAAATGTAATTAAGGTATAACATCATATTATCTGATAATACTTCAATGAACAGAAAAATGTAGACTTATTTAATCTTCAAATTCTAGTTCAGATAGCTACTTATGAAATATATTTTGTTTGCCTGCCAATAAGAAAACTAAATACCTGGTTGCTTTCAAATCATCTCCTTTGCCTCATCTTGGATGGAGTTTAAAAGAATCATGTTATGTGTGATAAGCCATAAAGAGGATGAATACAGGATGATCTCAGTCATAGGTGGAACTTAAGAAACAAGGACAGAAAGGAAAAACACAAGGTAAAACTTAGATTGGGTTTGGTGTATTGGACCAAAGCAAAAGGACTCTGAGGACAGAGAGTAGGGAGAGATTTGTTGGGGGAGGAGGAATGGGAAGAGGGATGGGGACCCTGGTTCATGATGGATGAAAGGGACCTAAACTGGGGAGTGAAAGTTTTGCAGACATGGTAGAGTGCACACAAAGACCAGGGTTCTAGTCCTCAATACACACCTGCAGGGAAACAATGCTACAGGTGTCTCGCTTCATCTCCTTCTTTCTTTCTCAGTTTCTATCTCTATCCAAAATAGATAAAAAGTTACCCATGTGTCAAAAATGGTGTTGTAAACCATTAAATCCCCAATAAAATGACAAAAATAACAAAAAAATCAAAAAATTAAAAGTATTAAAAGCTAGTATCAAAAATGTAAGCAATTATTTCAAAGCAACCATTGTTAGAGTACTGTACAAAACTATGATTACATGTGACTTTAATAGTGTCTATTGTAAAACACTTTCCCACCTAAACCTCAAGGACATCATTGATGAAACAAACCCAATTGCAAGGAAGAATAAAGCAAAAACAAACCAATGGGACTACATCAAATTGAAAAGCTTCTGCACAACCAAAGAAACTATTAAACAAACAAAGAGACCCCTCACAGAATGGGAGAAGATCTTCACATGCCATACATCAGACAAGAGACTAATCACCAAAATATACAAAGAGCTCAGCAAACTTAGCACCAAAAAAGCAAATGACCCCATCCAAAAATGGGCAGAGGATATGAACAAAACATTCACCTCAGGGGAGATCCAAAAGGCTAACAAACATATGAAAAACAGCTCCAGGTTGCTGATTGTCAGAGAAATAGAAATTAAGACAAGATCGAGATACCACCTCACTCCTGTGAGAATGGCATACATCAAAAAGGACAGCAGCAACAAATGCTGGAGAGACTGTGGGGACAGAGGAACCCTTTTGCATTGCTGGTGGGAATGTAAATTGGTCCAGCCTCTGTGGAGACCAGTCTGGAGAACTCTCAGAAGGCTAGACATGGACCTTCCATATGACCCAGTAATTCCTCTCCTGGGGTTATACCCCAAGGACTCCATAACACCCAACCAAAAAGAGGTGTGTACTCCTATGTTCATAGCAGCACAATTCATAATAGCTAAAACCTGGAAGCAACCCAGGTGCCCAACAACAGATGAGTGGCTGAGAAAGCTATGGTATATATACACAATGGAATACTATACAGCTATCAAGAACAATGAACCCACCTTCTCTGACCCATCTTGGACAGAGCTAGAAGGAATTATGTTAAGTGAGCTAAGTCAGAAGGATAAAGATGAGTATGGGATGATCCCACTCATCAACAGAAGTTGAGAAAGAAGATCTGAAAGGGAAACTAAAAGCAGGATCTGACTAAATTGAAAGTAGGGCACCAAAGTAAAAACCCTGTGGTGAGGGGGAGGGTGGACATGCGGCTTCCTGGGACGGTGGGGGGTGGGGGGTGGGGGGGATGGGACAGTCTTTTGGTGGTGGTAATGGTGTTTATGTACACTCCTAGTAAAGTGTAGTCATATAAATCACTAGTTAATTAAGACGAGAGGGGGAAAATTAATTGTATTCCTCGAAGTTTTTAAAACACAGACTGAGTCTTTTTAATATATAGGCTGTGTATTTGATATGCGGACACTCTCAAAAGCCTAGACCAAATAGATCAGAAGCAACTGGTGGCACAGCTATATACAAGATAGTGGGTATTATATAGCAAACCCTAACAAAAGGACTTTTCAAAGTTAACCCAATTACCAAATAATGTGATGATAACAATAACTATCCGTTGGCTTTTTGAACCCTAAGACAGCAGGAACCTCACATTTCCACTATAGAGCCTATATTTCCACCAGTCCTGGAACCTTAGGATAGGGCCCACTTTCCCACATGCCTCTCCCAATTCATATCAGATAATATTGCATCTACAGAGATCGCAACCTAATCAATGCAATGATTGCCACCTCAACATGCTTCACCTCAGACTGTGTCCAGAGACTTCACATGTGGAATGGCAACCCTTCAGCTTCATTACTCGGATGAGACCTTTCCTTTCATAGTATACTCTAATTCCATCCCAGGTGGTTCACTTTCTAACAAAGTCCCAAAACCTAGATATAGACCAGGTTCTGTGAGAGAGAGCATATGTTCACACGTATCCATAAACTACTGCAAAATATATACCTGAAAGCAGAAGTACACTAGAGTTTGCAGTGAGTACCCCCCCAACACTTCCTCTCTACTATTAAAACCTTTGTGTTTTAATAGTAGAGACTATTAAAACCATGACTGCTCAACAATTTGTTTGGCTTTGTAATGTTAACTCTCTTTTCAGTCACCAGGTTCCAGATGCCATCAGGATGCAGGCCAGGCTTCCCTGGACTGAAGACTCCATCAATGTGTCTTGAAGCTCCACTTCTCCAGAGACCCACCCTAGTAGGGAAGAGAGAGGCAGACTGGGAGTATGGACCGACCAGTCAATGTCCATGTTCAGCGGGGAAGCAATTACAGAAGCCAGACCTTCCACCTTCTGCAACCCACAATGACCCTGGGTCCATGCTCCCAGAGGTATAGAGAATGAGAAAGCTATCAGGGGAGGGGATGGGATATGGAGATTGGGTGGTGGGAATTGTGTGGAGTTGTACCCCTCCTGTCCTATGGTTTTGCTAATTTATCCTTTCTTAAATAAAAAATAAATTAAAAACAATAGTGTCTATTAACTGGCTAAAACCTATTAAGCCTTTCAGATTATGGCAAGCAATACTATGTTTGTGAGCCACACCTTTTAGACTACTCTGACTCATTGAAACTTATGTCTCTTGCAAAATAGTTTGTTTCAGTTTAAAGAATGGAAATAAGAAAGGAAAAATAACTTATTTTTCCCTCTTCGCCAGCTGAGTTTTGGCAAGCAGATTTTAAGTTACTTGTACACAAGGGAGTCAAGTACTAATGAAAGCATTTGAAAAGTAATGTACCTAAGGAAAAGGTAAATGATAATAACTGGTGCACAACTTTTTATGACTTGGGTTTTTAAAGTGAAAATCACCTTCTATAACAATAAATGTCTGTGTTATATAATGTTGCAATAACTGAACAATAGTTGTAATTTTTCCTCACTGCAATAAAACCTGTTTAGAATTAGAAAATTGAATTATTTCCCACTATAGTGTTTCAGTTATGTGTATTAAATTTCACAGAAATTTTAAGACATTATGTCAAGTTACAAAAATGAACAGGCAGAGGACTATTTACTCATAAATCATTATTATATATGTTTGTCTTACTATGTATTCTAGGTGATAATCTTATGGGTAAGATTATGACTGGAGATTAACAATGAGTTATGAGACTTGCATTTAATTATTTGAAAGCTGATGAATGTTCTATGTTTTAAAATATCTCTTAATTATTGTTGCTAGAGATTATATATAGGATTTAGGTACTATAGATATGCGTAAGTTATAATGTGTAATATCGAATTCAGTTATTCATAACGTGACACTTTCATTCTGCTCTTAGAAACAGACACAAGTGTTGAGAACATACTATTTTGTTGAACAAAAACCTAAAGGACCATATCATACTCCTTAGATAATACAAAAAGGCATTGGGAATTTCTTCAATGAAATAATAACTAGTTAAACAATCAGTCTGATACCTTGACAAGACAATCAGTTTATTTCATACAAAACAATAATTTTCTTGACTACTATGTGAAATTCACACAAACATGTGGTGTATGAACACATTTATATTTCTCAGATGCAGTAGCAGAAGGCATTTGTCACCTCATTGTCTTTATCACCACCCCTAAAATAAAACCAGCTAGGCATATAATTTAGTCTAATAACATGGCACTTTGTAAAAAATATATAAAGACATGCCATCTATATATAACTGTTGCAAATCAATCCAATTTTCTGTGTAGAAACCCTGAATATATTTAATATATCTTAAAATCATAACTGCAAACTGTGTCTCAGTTCACAAGACAATTTGTCTTGTGGTCAGGTGAAAATAGTAATATAATCTTTTATTCTTTATCTCCAGAGAAGAGTTTCTCCTGCCTCTTACCAGTCTGCAGTATCTCTGTGGGGCAGAAACAGTTTACCAGATAGGGCACGTGCCTTGCCATATGCATGGCACAAATTTGAACCCCAGCATCAGGTGAGAGGAGCTATGACCCTGAGTGAAACCAGTGCTATAGTACCTCTCCCAATCTGAATAATAAAGCAATCTGAGGGCAGTGAAACTGCATCTGTAAGCCCCTTGACATAAAAGAACAATATTTTGTGTTAAAATTTTTGATGAATTTATTATACAGTTTTTTTAAATAAAGTTTTTAAAATATTTTACTTATGTATTTTTACTGGATAGAGAGAGAAATTGAGAGGGAAGGGGGAGATTGAGATGGGGAGAGAGAGAGAGACACCTACATCTCTGCTTATCTGCTCATGAAGCTTTCCACCTGCAGGTAGGGACTGGGGGCTTGATCCCAGGTCTTTGACCATTGTAAAATGTGTTCAACGTGTTTATTTAGCAGGTGTGCCACCACCCAGTGCCTACAGTTTAGTTTTTGACAGAGAGGGAGAGGGAGAAGGGGAGGGAGAGGAAGGGGTGAGGTAAAGAAAGGGAGAAGAAAAGAGGGGAAGAGGGGTTAAACAGGGAGAGGGAGGGGTGAAATGAGGGAGGGGAGAGAGGGAGGGGGGGGGAGGGAGTGATAGAGAGTGAGACCACAACATAAAAGCTTCCTTCATTGCAGTGGGGATTAGGATTGAACCTAGATCAATTACATGCCAAAGCAATATACTACCCTAATGAGCTATTTTCATCAGCTACGGAGTACATTCTTCAAAAAGTTCAGTAACTACAACTAGTATGTCAAATGTTTAAAAATAATTTTTAGCAATAAGAATAAGATTATAAGCAAGGGACTAAGGTTTACTGCTATTTTCATTTTCAGGGCATGCATGGTTCACTCTCATTTCACATATTCAGTCCATAGAACTTTTATTCTATCTCAATATAGTATTTTGTCAACTTCTTAAAATTCAATTTAGAGTTAGTAGTCTAGATATACAATGTACATAATTTCTGTTTAGTGGTTAAAACTTTTCCTTTGTGTTGGGGTGATAGCATAATGGTTATATAAAATATTTTCATGTCCAAGACTTTAAATCTCCTGCACCATCACAAGCGAGAGCTGAGCAGTACTCTGATCTTGGTCTTCCTCTTCTCTCTGTCTCTGATTTAAAAATAATAATGAGGGAGTCGGGCTGTAGCGCAGTGGGTTAAGCGCAGGTGGCGCAAAGCACAAGGACCGGCATAAGGATCCCCGTTCGAACCCCGGCTCCCCACCTGCAGGGGAGTCGCTTCACAGGTGGTGAAGCAGGTCTGCAGGTGTCTATCTTTCTCTCCTCCTCTCTGTCTTCCCTTCCTCTCTCCATTTCTCTCTGTCCTATCCAACAACAACAACAACAATAAAACAACAAGGGCAACAAAAGGGAATAAATAAATAAAATAAATATAAAAAAAGAAAAATAAATAAATAAATAAAAATAATAATGAAATATTTTCAAAATGTTTTCCTTCATCTTCTTTATTTTAGAAAAGATTTCATCTTTTGTGATTCTTTGATAAATGAGTATTGACCACATTGTTTCTTGAGCTATGCTTTCTTGCTGAGAAAAAAAAAAATTATTAATGAATTCTGTGAGCAAAAACATCAGAGAACCTCTTTGTCATGATAATGGAGCCTTGAGTCTCATGTTTGCAGAACATGCAACCTACCCACTGAGCCACCTCCCTGACCACACAATTTCAATTATTTTTAACCTTTCATGCATTAGACTATGACACAACAGAATATATCTTATGTAGACAGTTTTGTAGTCAAAGAACAAGCAAGTTTGTTCTTGTGCATTACAAAAATTTCCAAATATAAAACTCATAGTGATTCACAAAGACATAGTATTATTGCATTAGTCATGAGTACCTTGAGCTTGTGATTATGCCTATGAACTTATTCTCAATGCAAATGTATTTTGCAGTTATCAGTCAAAGCATATTTTGATGTCACATGCAAACACATGATTGTGTTTAAAATATTCTACAGACCTAACTTTGTGGCTCAAAAGTAGCTGGCTCACTAAAGCAAAAGTGAAGTTACACAATCCCATTCACTGATATGAAATTACCTCTTAAATATCAGGTTAATCTTATCGCTGTCAATTTCAAAGATATATTTGATTAAATATATTATTTCATGTGTCTCCCAAATTCCTTGGTACATAGATGGAAAATATTTAATCAGTGTAGTGGCAAAGAATGCTTTGGGTCAAATTAATGTCTTATATCCTATGATATTAGATTTGAATTTATATTAATTCAGTGTTGGTTAGATGAGTATAAAATTTATAAGTATATATATATATACATATATATATTTGAAAGGATATTATAATATATATAGTTAGATTTTAGAAAACAATATGTATATCCATTACAATTTATTTAGATTACATATTATATAACAGCTCTTATTAAAATATTTCTATAATACATTGATGTTTAGAATATGTGTCAGGAAATTATGATATGGTTGAGCTTGGCAGGGCTTGACCTGAGGAGTGCATCTATCCTGTCAGTCTCTCTCTCTACCAAGAGGTTGAACAAGAAGGGACAGGAGTAACCTCAAAGGTTTGCTCCATCTATCAGACTCACTGCCTCACAAAGCACCTTGCATTCCTGATACTATGGCCATTAGATAAAAAGAAAGGGGAAGATGTCAAGAAATTGTGAGGAGCCCCACAAAGCACCCTGCATTCCTGAAACTATGGCCTATCTACATAATCATTGTTTTGCCTGAAAGATCCCCACTCATTCCATTCCTTTGGTCTATCTTCTTTCTACCCTCAAGAAACTCCCTGCCTGCAGGATGGTATTAATCTTACCAGTTAAAACCCTCACAACAGTTGCTAAGGAAGTTTATGCCTTCCCAGCCCCTTTTGCCTTTCTCCTCCCCTTTCCTAGCCATTTCTGTTTCTGACTTGCCACTTCCAGGTCTGCCTTTTAAAAGCCTTGGCTCTCTGATCAATAAAGTCATTACATTACCTTGCACCTCATGTTTGGTTCTTGAGTCATCTCCCTCACGTCACTGAGTGAGTAGCAGCCCAGGCTGGCTCCAGCCACGTTCCCTCCAACCCAGAGAGTACGCACCCGAGAAGAAGCACCCCCACACTGGCCTGGCAAATATGCACCATTTACTGTCATTGGTCATCTCCAGCAGGAACAACATAATGGACCCCTTTGTGGGACCCTACAGGACCTTGCTGTCAATGTAGATCAACAATAGCAGGGACTGTTCTATTCTCTGAAAGCAGGTTGGACTACATACTATACCACCCGAGGAAGATGGGTCCTGAAATTAATGCAGCCTGGAATGTTCCTAGCTGTGACCACAGAATGAGAACTCAGATCTACAAGGATGTAGAGGTTACATAGGCTCCTGTGCTGAATATGGGCCTCAGATCAAATTGATGGGGTTTACATATAACAATATTTATACACTTTCCCCATATTTGGAAGCTACTATCTTCCCTGATCTAGCTTTCTAGTCCTTTTTCCAATTATAATACCATCTCCCCAGACAATAACATAGATCCATCTAGATAAAAATAAAACAATATAGCCACAGTATGCTTTTATGCTGCCAGTATAGTAAGAATATGGTTATTTGTTGTTTATTGAAGAAAGATAAGAGATAAACATGTTGAAGAAACTCTCTTCAGTCACTTGAGGGTAGATTTCACAAATTTAAAGTTAACTGTTAAATTTGGAAAAAAAAACAGATAACTATAACAATTAAATTTTGTTTATATTGTCAGATTTGAGAAATGAATACTATTTAGAATAAGACTCAGGGAATTTAAAAAGAAAGAATTCATTTTCCTATTACTAGCCCTACATACAGAACATTTTCTTTAAAAATTTAAAACATACTTGAATCTGCAAAAATTTATGGGCGTCAGGCGGTAGCGCAGTGGGTTAAGCGCAGGTGGCGCAAAGCACAAGGACCGGCCTAAGGATCCCGGTTCAAAGCCCGGCTCCCCACCTGCAGGGGAGTCACTTCACAGGTGGTGAAGCAGGTCTGCAGGTGTCTGTCTTTCTCTCCTCCTCTCTGTCTTCCCCTCCTCTCTCCATTTCTCTCTGTCCTATCCAACAACGACGACAACAACAATAATAATAACTACAACAATAAAACAACAAGGGCAACAAAAGGGAATAAATAAATAAAATAAATATTTAAAAAAAAATTTTATTTTGAATTGAAAGTTGTTTCATTTCAACTTCAATGAAAAGTAAATTTCCATTGAAAATAGCAAATTTTATGTTTTCTTGCCAAAAGAAAGAAAAATAAAGAAGAAATGTTTTGAATAAACACTTCATAAAAAATAATATATCTAAATAGTTAACAATGCATGAAAAAAATCCTTAACATGCAAATGTTTTCTTAGCATTTAAGCTGGAAGATTTCACTTTATATTCACTAAGACAACTAAAATTAAAAGAAAAGCAAGTTCTTCTGGTAAAGAATGTTTCTTGTCTGCACAAAGTCTTTGGTTTGATCTCTGGATTTAGCATTTAATAGAGTAGTGCTCTGATCGCTTTCTAAGTCTCTCATGAAGTAAATAGACAAATATTAAATAAAAATTCTTGAACCAGAAATACAAAAGGAGATCATCTGGGATCACAACATGGCAGGAATAGAACAACTTCAGGAATCCACCAAATCAGTGGTGAGTGCAAATATGTGTGGCTCCTGGACAGAGAGGAGCCTAGGGAAAGATTAAGTGGCTGTTAACAGTCCAGCAGTTTACCAGTTCAGACATCACCTCAGTCTGTTTTACCAACAAAAAGACTGCTAAAGGGAGGAAAGGACTTCCCTAAAGCTCACCAAATACAACTGTGAGTCTCCACCATTACTGCCCCCAGAGTCTGGAGCAGCTGGGGGGAGGCCCTGTGCTAGCATCCAGGAGAGAGAACTGACCTGGAAACTCAAGAGAAGAGCTACACCTTGGTGCCCTAGCAGTGGGGCTGTATAGTGGAAGCCTTTCCACATTGTTCTCCTGATGAGAAGATAGTAAATAGTTGCCTCAGAACCTACAGACTATAAATGGGACTTGTGTAGAAACTCACAGGGACCAGCAGTGCTGCCTGGCTTGACAGAGAAGCTGAATTGAGCCTGGAGCTTTGGATATTTGGGGTGTGAGAGTCTCTTTTCATAACCACTGTATTATCTCTCCCCCACCCTGTTTTATCTCTTGATCAGGAGTGAGGGATTAAGCTAAGAAGCCTACTTATAGTTTAAAAGCCCTCAGTCTCCCATAGCCTACAGGGAAGAAAGAAATGAAGAGGCTTCAAAAGCCACTGTGCTCCAACTCAGGGACTAAAACAACTGTTAATTTGCACAACTATGAACGTTTTAAGTACCTTACTTAGACCCAAGTCAATACAGGCAAAAGTGATCAGTAATTTGAAAAGTAGTGAGAAAGGGACCTCAGAAAACACTATATGGAATGGTTAAACCAACAAGAAGACATATTGGAGAAATGAACCAGGACAAGAGTCCAGCTAAAAGCCCCACAAAGCTTGAACCATAAAATAATGAGGTCAACATCCAGACCATAGTTAAAAAAATAATCACAGGAATGAGTAGAGTTTGAAAGATTTGTCATCAGAAATGCAGAAACAACAAATGAAACCCTGGAAGAAAGCACTAATTATTTCAAGGTTATTAGAGAGCTGAAAGCTGAAATAGCTGAACTAAGAACACAACTAGCTGAACAAGCTAGAACAGGATCAGAACAAGGTAACAAAATAGATGAACTCCAGAAAATAGTAGAGGTCAGAGAGAATAGAATCAATGAGACTGAAGACAGAATTAGCAAGATCAAGGATGAATAAAAAAGAAGTTAGATATCTCTAAAAGAGATTAAGAGATACTGAAAACAACAACAGAGGTTTTGGGATGACTTCAAAAGAAATAATATGTGCATTATTGTCTTACCAGAGGAAGAAAGAGGGAGGGGAAGAAAGTATTCTTCAAGACATGATAGCTGATAACTTATCTAATCTAGACAACATCAAAGACATATAGGTTCAAGAAGTCCAGAGAGTCCAAAATAGAATTAACCCAGACTTAAAGACACCAAGACACATCATATTTAGAATGGAAAGGAATAAGAATAAAGAAAGGATCCTGAAGGCTGCAAGAGAAAAATAATAGTCATCTACAGAGGAAAACCCATGAGATTAACAGCAGACTTCTCCACACAAACACTACAGTCCAGAAGAGAATGGCAAGATATCTATCAAGTGTTCAATGAGAAAGGCTTTCAACTAAGACTACTGTGTCCTGCTAGACTGTCATTCAGACTAGATGGAGACATAAAAACTTTCTCAGACAAGCAAGATTTGAAAGAATCAACTATCACCAAGCCTTCCCTGAAAGAAGTTCTGAAAGTTCTCCTATAAACTGTCAGACCACTATAAATATGCCATATATATATGAACTCTCTAAAAATCTACAAGAATGGCATTAAAATATCTTTAATCATTGATATCAATAAATGTCAGTGGCCAGAATATGCCTATTAAAAGGCACAGAGTAGGAAGATGGATCAGAAAACACAATCCAACAATATGCTTTCTACAGGAAACCCACCTACCTCAACAAGACAAACTCAGACTCAAACTGAAAAGATGGAAAACTATCATACAAGCCAATGGCCCACAAAAAAGAGCAGGAACAGCTATTCTCATATCTGATGCAATAGACTTTAAAATAAATTAAATTAAAAGATAGGGATGGGCATTACTTAATGCTCAGAGGATCAGTAAATAAAGAGGACTTAACAATTATTAACTTCTATGCACCCAATAAGAAGCCATCTAAATACGTCAAACATCTACTGAAAGAGCCACAGCAATATATGAACGGCAACACAGTAATAGTAGGAGTCTTCAACACCCTGCTCTCTCAACTTGACAGATCATCCAGGCAAAAAATCAATAAAGACATTAGGGACTAAATGAGGCAATAGATAAGCTATAACAATTGGATATTTTCAGCCATTAACTACAAGAAACTAGAATACACATTATATACAAGTCCACATCGGTTATTCTCAAGGACAGACTATATCTTAGGTCAAAATCACAGCATCAGCAAATTCAAGAGCATTGAAATCATCCCAAGCATCTTCTCAGACAACAGTAGAATTAATCTGACACTTAATAAACAAAAGATTAGTAATAGTGCCAAAATGTGGAAGCTCAACAGTACACTATTTAACAACTACTGGGTCAAAGAGAAAATTAAGGAGGAAATCAAAATGTTTCGAGAGTTCAATAAAAATGAAAACACAAGCTACCAAAATATTTGGACACAGTTGAGGCAGTACTGAGGGGGAAGTTCATAGCCATACAAACACACATTAGGAAACAATAAAAAAAAAAAAAAAACAGATTGCACATCTTAAATTCCTAGAAGAAGAAGAAGAAGAATAACAAAGGAATGCTAAAGCAACCAGAAGGACAGAAATAACTAAAGTTAGGGCAGAAGTCAATAACACTGAAAATAAGGAAACCATACAAAAGATCAACGAAAATAAATGCTGGTTCTTTGAAAGAGTGAACAAAATTGACAAACCATTAGGCAGACTCACAAAACAAAAAAGGGTGAAGACCCAAATAAAAAGGATCATAAAGGGGAAATATCACAACAGAAACCACAGAAATTTAACATATCATGTGAGTCTTCCATAAAAAATGATATGCCACCAAGATAGAGAACTTGGAAAAAAAATGGACGATTTCCTAGATACCTACATACTACCAAAATTAAATAAAGAGGAACTAGATAATATCAACAGGCCTATCACAGCTAATGAAATTTAAAAAGTTATCAAAAAGCCTTCCCAAGAATGAACATCCTGGACCAGATTGTTTTACAAATGAATTCTACAAAAACATCAAAGAGCTAATACCTCTACTTTTAAAGGTCTTCCAGAAGATTGAAGACTCTGGAATATTTCCTTCCAGCTTCTATGAATCAACATCACTCTGATACCAAAAACAGACAGGGACACAAGCAAAAAAGAAAACTACAGACCAATATTTCTGATGAGCATAGATGCTAAAATATTGAACACAACTGTAGCCAACCGGATACAGCAGATATTAAAAAGATTGTTCATCATGAGCAAGTGGGGTTTGTCCCAGGGATGCAAAGATGGTTTAATATACAAAAAAGCAATCAACTGCTGGTCCCTGTTCAGGAGCCAGATGCCGGGATAGCTTTGCAGGCGGGAGACAGACGACCAGGGAATCATGGCTGAGCTGGGAATGCAGTTCAGTCTTTATTGATGAGCGAGAATGCAGTGCAATCAATCTAATCTCCATTCATTAGAAAATCCTGTCCTTTATATCTCCTGAGGCAGAAGTGTCTGGTCAGAAGAGGATATACGTAGGATAGGGGGTGGGGAGAAGGAAAAAAAGTGGGTTAACCAGTGGGGATTAAACGGTGGAAAACAGGATGTGACTAGGAGAGGGGGCACAGTGGAAAAAGAGCGCAAACCAGCGGCAATTAATCCAATGTAGACCACAGCATTAAACAATGCAAGCAAACCTAAGGTGATATCAAAACAGAAGGGGTCTTAGAAGCAGAATTAGAAGCAGACCAACAATCAACGAGATCCATCACATCAACAAAAGCAAGACCAGATACCACATGGTCTTATCAGTAGATGCAGAGAAAGCCTTTGACAAAATACAACATCCCTTTATGACCAAAACACTACAAAAAATAGGAATAGATGGTAAATTCCTCATGATAGTGGAGTCTATATATAGGAAACCTACAGCCAACATCATACTCAATGGTGAAAAACTGGAAACATTTCCCCTTAGATCAGGTACTAGACAGGGATGCCCACTATCACCATTATTATTCAACACAGTGTTGGAAGTTCTTGCCATAGTAATCAGGCAAGAGCAAGGAATTAAAGTCATACAGATTGGAAGAGAAGTCAAGCTCTCCCTATTTGCAGATAACATGATAGTATACATAGAAAAACCCAAGGAATCCAGCAAGAAGCTTTTGGAAATCATCAGGCAATACAGTAAGGTGTCAGGCTACAAAATGAACATTCAAAAGTCAGTGGCATTCCTCAAGGCTACAAAATGAACATTCAAAAGTCAGTGGCATTCCTCTATGCAAACACTAAGTTAGAAGAAGTTGAAATCCAGAAATCAATTCCTTTTACTATAGCAATAAAAGCAATAAAATATATAGGAATAAACCTAACCAAAGAAGTAAAATACTTGTATACTGAAAATTTTGAGTCACTATTCAAGAAGTTGAAAAAGACACAAAGAAGTGGAAAGATATTCCATGTTCATGGGTTGGAAAAATTAACATCATCAAACTGAATATACTACCCAGAGCCATTTACAAATTTAATGCTATCCCCATCAAGATGCCAAGCACATTGTTTAGGAGAATAGAACAAATGCTACAATTGTTTATATGGAACCAGGAAAGACCTAGAATTGCCAAAACAATCTTGAGAAGAAAGAACAGAACTTGAGGCATCACAAGCCCAGATGGTATTGTAGGGCCATTGTAATAAAACAGCTTGGTACTGGAACAAAAATAGGTACATTGACCAGTGGAATAGAATCCAGAGTTAGAAAGTAAGCCCCCACACCTATAGCCATCTAATCTTTGACAAAGGTGCCCAGACTATTAAATGGGGAAAGATGAATCTCTTCAGTGTTGGAAAAAATAGGTTGAAACATTCAAAAGAATGAAACTGAATGACTATATTTCACCAGATACAAAAGTAAATTCCAGATGGATCAGGAACCTGGATGTTAGACCAGAAATTATACTTAGAGAAAATATTGGCAGAACTCTTTTCACATAAATTTTAAAGTCATCTTCAATGAAACGAATCCAATTACAAAGAAAACTAAGGCAAGTATAATCCTATGGGACTACATCAAATTAAAAAGCTGCTGCACAGCAAAAGAAACCACTACCCAAACCAAGAGACCCCTCACAGAATGGGAGAAGATATTTAAATGTTATACATCAGACAAGAATTTAATAATCAAAATATATAAAGAGCTTGCCAAACTCAACCACAAGAAAACAAATAACCCCATCCAAAACTGGGGATAGGACATGGACAGAATATTCACCACAGAAGAGATCCAAACAGCTGAGAAACACATGAAAAAATGCTCCAAGTCTCTTATTATCAGAGAAATGCAAATCAAGACAACAATGAGATACCATTTTACTCCTGTGAGAATGTCATACATCAGAAAAGGGAACAGCAGCTATTGCTGGAGAGGGTGTGGGGTCGAAGGAACCCTCCTGCACTGCTGGTGGGAATGTAAATTGGTCCAACCTCTGTGGATAACAGTCTGGAGAACTCTCATAAGGCTAGAAATGGACCTACCCTATGATCCTACAATTCCTCTCCTGGGGACATATCCTACGGAACCCAAAACACCCATCCAAAAAGATCTGTGTACACGTATGTTCTTAGCAGCATAATTTGTAATAGCCAAAACCTGGAAGCAACCCAACAAAAGATGAGTGGATAAACAAGTTGTGATATATATATAAACAATAGAATACTACTCAGCTATAAAAAATGGTGACTTGACTGTTTTCAACAGATCTTGGATGGACTTTGAAAAAAATCATGTTAAGTTAAATAAGTCATAAACAGAAGGATGAATATGGGATGATTTAACTCTCAGGCAGATGTTGAAAAACAAAATCAGAAAAGAAAACACAAGAAGAACCTGAACTGTATTTTGCACATTGCACCAATGTAAAACACTTTGGGGTTGGTTGGGGGGGAGAATACAGGTCCAAAAAATATGACAGCGGACCTAGTGGTGGTTGTATTGTTATATAGACAACTGGGAAATATTATGCATGTGCAAACTATTGTATTTACTGTTGAATGTAAAACATTAATCCCCAATAAAGAAATAATGATAAAAAAGAAAAACAAAAGCAATACTAAATGTTGGTACAGATATAAAAAATCAGAATTTCAACATTGTGGAGTATAACATGGTTGGTATAACCATTTTAGGAAGCTTACTATTACTCTCTTATAAAGATTAACATCTACTTATCTTAAACTTTTCATTACACTCTTAACCTCTCTAAACAAGAGTAAAGAAAACAAGTGCCTAATCTAATGCCTTGGAGAAATAAATATCCAATGTATTAGAAATGAGAAAGAACTTGTTTTCCATAGTAAGTTAAGCTAGTTTGGTTCATTAACTGCTCCTGAGTTTGCTTTGAATTTTCCATTTGAGCAATCATGCTGCTTTTATCTCTACTGAGTTTATTTTACATGGTTCCTTGTGCACCAAGTCTTTCTTATTATTTTTTAAAAGATTTATTTTGTCTGAGGAAACATCTTAATGGTTATACAGAAGACTTTCTTGCTTGAGGCTCTCAGGTCCCAGGTTAAACCTATACCATCAGCATAAGCCAGAGCTAGCAGTGATCTGGTCTCTATCTCTATCTCTTTCATTAGAAAATAAATAAATAAAGTGTTTTAATAAGTTTTATTTTAACACTGGATTTGTTTTTTAATATTTAAATTTATTTATTCAATAGAGACAGAGAAATTGGTAGGAAAATTGGAGATAGTAAGAGAGAAAGAGACACATATAGCACTGCTTCTACATTCATGAAGTTTCTCCCTGTATGTGGGATCTCAGCCAGGTGTTTCACCACCCAACCTCTAAAATTGGATTTATTTTTAATAATTCACTTATTTTTATCCAAGATTGAAGATGAGAGAGAGAGAGAGAGGAGGGACCTCTGGGGCCTTAGATATGCAGGTCTTTTGATCTAGTGTTTATCTCCCCTACTCTTTATTTCTACTTTTTTTTTTAATTTATTTTATTTATTCCCTTTTGTTGCCCTTGTTGTTTCATTGTTGTAGTTATTATTGTTGTTGTCGTTGTTGGATAGGACAGAGAGAAATGGAGAGAGGAGGGGAAGACAGAGAGGAGGAGAGAAAGATAGACACCTGCAGACCTGCTTCACCGCCTGTGAAGCGACTCCCCTGCAGGTGGGGAGCCGGGGTTAGAACCGGGATCCTTATTCCGGTCCTTGTGCTTTGCGCCACCTGCGCTTAACCCGCTGCGCTACAGCCCGACTCCCTTATTTCTACTTTTTAAAAACATATGTAAACATGTTTCTCATTTGATCCATGCAACCCCTTTCACACCTAATTCTTGTTCTTAAATTATTTCTCAGTCTTTCAGCAACTATAGCAAGAGATCATCAAGTTTCCTGAAGAGGATAACACTTAAAGAAACATGACAGGTAAAACGAATTTAGTGTTCAATAATTTTCTTCTGTCCCACTCCAAATTTCTGTCTTCTGCTTTTCTTTTTTTATATATCAAACTCTTTGTCATTTTTGTTTGCTCCCCAACACTTCTGTTTTATTTTCTCTTCTATTTGTTTTTCCCATGCACTTTTTTTTATACTCTGCTTCAGTCTGGAATTTCCTGTTGTTTTTTGTTCTCCACAGTTCCACTTAGTAAGTTCATTAGAGTCTTTCCTTTTTAAGGAGAAGTTTCACAAGTGGTGAAGCAATGCTCACTTTCCCTCCCTCTTAATTTCTCTCCATTTCTACCTAAAATTTAAAAATAAAATATTTTAAAAAATAAAGTGATAACATGGTAATATTTTCATAGTGCTGTGAGTTCTCTGCCACAGAAACAAACTTTGAAACAAGCACATGATTGTAAATATTTATCTGGGAATTGATTCCAGGAAATATCAGAAGGGGAAGAGAATAGCAAGCAGAAAAGACTGAGTACCCAGTGAAGTTGTTCAAAAGCAATTGAGCGAGTGTAGTACAATTATAAGAAGGATTTCCGGGTGTCAGTATACTCCCAAGTTGAGGATAAGGTCAAAGTCCCTTTCTTCACTGTTTGACAACTGGTCTCAGAAATATTAAATACCTAGCCTCTCAGAACTCCCTATATCATGAGTGGAGCATTACTCCAGTGAAGAGAAATCCCACAGAACAGAGAGTCACCAACAATAAAAGGAAGAAGCACTTGATATATACTACAGAATGAATGTTGATGGTTATGACAGGACACTGTTAGCATCTGCTAAAACAGCCTTTTAAATTCAACCTTTTATGGGTGAATATTTACCACTTTGTAAATCCACAGGAAACATTCTGAAAGGTCCTTGAGGAACATGGAAATGAAACCAGTGATAGAAGAAAAAGAGCTCAAATGTGTTTGTCTGAAATAAGGGCACCAAGATAAGTCAAGATATGTGCTTCCTTTTATGAATGCATGGATACTTATGAAAGGATGTATTATTTATACAGATGAACAGAAATTACAAATAACTATTTTCAACATTTTTTACAGTACATTTTCAAATATGTAATCTACTGTGGTTTCTTTCCATTGTATTTAATATGCTTTATTCATTCTTCATTCCCCCCTTAGCATAGTCACATTTCAAAAAACACAGGATAATGTTAAATGCTTAAAAGTACAAACCACTCCAATAGTCCTTGTGTTAATGCTATGTTATCTGTGATAAAAGAAGAAAAACCAAAATTTGGGATTTTCTTTCCTTACTAAAATCAAATATAAAATACAGTTAATTCATATAAAAGTGAGATTTCAGTAAGAGGGATGTAAAAGCTTCCTTAAAAGAGTTTTGACTATCTAACATGGGATGTTCAAAGCTTAGAGCCTTTCCTCTTCTCAGTAGTCCCAACCCCCATATTGACAAGACTCCATATTGAATTAAGATGTCTTTAGTTTCACCAAATCAAATATGAATTAGACTACATGCTAGGTCTCATATTCACCAAAGTTTTGGAGAAGACCAAATCATGTTATACTTAGTTAGAATAGCTTGGTTTTTAATCCATTAAGCATGTGTCTTCCTAGGATTTAGTGTGGTAGTTTATAATATTATTGTGCTGTGGACAGAGGATTTATGTTCTTTGAACCTAGTCTCCAAGTGGCATTTCTCACATGCCTTTACTAAGATATAGTACCTTTACTAAGATAAAGTACTACTTCTCAGCTATATCTAATGTTGATCTGCTATGGTGCCAATGAAGACCTTGGTGACACCATTGGTAGCTTTCACATGATGAGATGTAGGGTGAGCAAATGTAGGTTATGGGTTCTCAGCTGTTTAAAAAAAAATCAGTAATAGATGTCAAAATGGCCAACACAATTCCCTTAATAAAGTCAATTTTTCTGAATCTCCTCTGTGCTAGTTGTTTGCTTTTCTTTTACCTCCATTAATTTTCTATGTTTTATTGAATGCAGAAAGAAGAATTACATCTTCCCTTTCAAGTCATTTTAAAGCTTAGGCTTCCTACCTTCTAAATTTTCCATCTACTTCCACAGTTTCTTCCAAGTGCTTGTTCCTCTACCACCATCATGGTTATAATCTCCTTTTGGATGTTTTTAGAATATTGCAGTAAAAAAATGTATTTAAAGAAATCATTGCACTGTTTAATCTAAGATCACTTGACCTTTGAAAATTACAATGAATTAAATATTTATACAACCTATTTGTATTAACTGAAATATGCTGATAACTTTTTAATTAAGTGTTATATAAAAAATGAACCTGGACTAGCCAAATTTATACTCTAGTAGACTATACAGTGAAAATAACTTTCAGTGTGATGGGTAGCTGAGTGTTTCATGGGCAAATTGCAAGTATTTCAATGTGTATCTATGATGGAAGATAGGTTGAGCACAGATTTGAAAAGAGAGTATCGTAATTATGTGAGGCCTGTGTTGTGTCATTATTTACACTAAAAACAACATATTCAGTATGTGGTGATTTAAAAAATATTCACAACTATGGCCCAAAGTACAGACATTTTATTAAAAACTTTATTTTTACCACTGGGTTATTGCTGAACTTCATGCCAGCACTATGAATCCACAACACCCCGTGGCCGTTTTTTTTTTTTTTCATTTTGTCTCTCTTTTATGATAAAGACAGAGATATAAAGGAAGGGGTGAGAGAGATCACTGCAGCATTACTTCACCATTCATGAAGCTTCCTCTTAATCTGGGTCCTTGTGCATAGTAATGTGTGCCCTTTATCACCCAGCTACAAAGTACAGACATTTAAGTAGGTTATTCAGTTAAAGCTAACATATACAAGCTTGAGCTTTTCAGTTTTCAGACTTTACCTCTCATATATTTTATTATTTCTACATTTAGTGAATAACTGTGATTTTTCCCATATTTAAAAAAAAATTATCACAGAAGACAGCCAATTGCTGCAAAAAGATCACTGCTTCTGCTATTCTCCTTTAAATAAAATAAATATTAGAAATAATTCCAATAATTTAGATTATATTCTTAGTTTGTTAAGAATTAATAAAAATATTTTACTGTACAAATCAACATTTAAATTCCTTTGGAAACTATGTTTCTAATTTCCTTTTGGCTAGCTAATGCACTATATAGAACTTTTCTCCTTCCCATTCTTATTCTCAAATGTTTATGCACTTATTTACATATTTCATCATGTATTGAGTGCCTGATAGAATTGATAGATTATCTTTATGTTGACCTTAAATAAAATCATGCAAAAGAATGCTACCAGATTGTCCTATGCAATGATGCAGCAAGATGTAATGGTTATTCACCATTCTAATGATTCTTGTCATGCTGATTTAGTATTGCTCTAAGCCGTTATTTATTTTTTTTGAACACTTTAATTTATTGTATTCTTTCTTTATTAATGTTGTACCCTAAGGCTACCTGGTGAAGGATGCCATTTTGAAAATCTATAAAATAAACAGAAGTTGAGTTGCCAGCACATTTGCTTTATTTATTTCTAGAGCTCCAGAAAATAGAAAGTTATGAGGGAGCTACAGAAACATTATTCTGATGTATCTTTCAACTCTTCATGGATAACATTTTCAATATATGTCAAACTGGCATTAAAATTTCAGCACAACATTCCTAAGTGTATACCGATTGTTCTGCTTTCTATCTTAATGCTTTTCAGTCACCAAGCTGCAGATGCTATCATAATACCAACCTCATTTCCCTGAGCAGATGACCTCACCAATGAATCCTGGAACATGACCTCCCCAGAATCCTAAGTCACTAGGGAAAGACAGAAACAGACTGGGAGTATGTATCAACCTGTCAATGCCCATGTCCAGTGGAGAAGCAATTGCATCTTCTGCACCCCATAAAGAATTTGGTCCATACACGTAGAGGGATAAAAAAACAAGGAAGCTTCTGATGGAGAGGATGGGATATGGATCTCTGGTGGTGGGAATTGTATGCCTCTTATCCCACAGTCTTGTCAATCATTATTAAATCATTAATTTCCCCCTCTCTGTCTTCCCCTCCTCTCTCAGTTTTTCTCTCTGTTCTGTCCAACAACAGCATCAATAGCAACAACAAGAATAACCACAACAATAAAACAAGGGCAAAAAAAGGGGGAAAATAGCCTCCAGGAGCAGTGGATTTATGGTGTAGGCACTGAGCTCCAGCAATAACCCTGGAGGAAAAAAAAAAAAAAAAACCTAAAAATTTAAAAAGATCAAGTGTATACCATAGAAAAAATATTTTAAAGGTAATTCTTCCCTTGTTTTTTGTTTATTTATTTTTTGCCCTTTCTCTTCTTCTCCTTTCTCCTTCTTATGCTTTGCTTTTTCCTTTTTTTTTTTTTTAACTTTTTTTCCACCGTTATTGCTGGAACTGGGTGCCTGAAACACTCCATCATTCCTAGAGCCCTTTTTTTCCTTTTATTTATAAAAAGGAAAGACTGACAAAACCATAGGATAAGAGGGGTACAACTCCACACAATTCCCAGCACCAGAACTTCATATCCCACCCCAGATAGCTTTCCTATTCTTTAACCCTCTGAGAGTATGGACCCAAGGTCATTGTGGGATGCAGAAAGTAGAAGATCTGGCTTCTGTAATTGCTTCCCTGCTGAACATGGACATTGACAGGTCGATCCATACTCCTAGCCAGCCTCTCTCTTTCCCTAGTGGGTTGGGATTCTAGGGAATCATTTTTTTTTCTTTGTGATAGAGTGGCAAACACCTGTAGTACTGTGTTGGAAGCTTTCCCTGTGCAGGTGAAAGTCAGGGACTTGAGCCTGGGTCTTTGCACAAGACAAGGTATACTTACTACTTGTGATTCTGATTCACAACCCAGCCCTTGAAGAGAACACTTTTATATCTTGGTTGAGTGAAGTTTGCTAAAACCTTGCTATTCAAAGTGTGGAGCAATACTCAGCACTGTTGATATCACTAGGGACTTGCTAAAATGTAGATTTGCATTATTATAACACATGGCTAATTATGAACAAACTACATAGAGTTTAAGATAATGTAAGAATATCTAATTTCAGTCAATCAAACAAGTTCAAGAATATCTCTTCTCTAGTCAGATTACTAATTTACATGTTTTAGTGCATCTTATAAGTAAGTATACCCCAAACTAAAAGAGTTGTAGTCATTAGATACCAGTGTTTGTGATTACCCCAGTTAAACTTATTTTAGGAACTATATATATGGAGAGAAAAAGCATAATGCTTATGCAAAGAGAAATTACATATAACATTTATAGACATGTGCTAGACACCCCTAAGACCCTTACCCATGTTATTGTAGATAATATTTATAATAAACCTAAAGTATGGTTATCAATATTATACCCACCTGACAAACTAAAAACTCCCAGGTTCAATCCCCTGCACTACCATAAACTAGAGTTGAATGGAGTTCTAGTTAAAAATAAAACAGAATAAAATATCTAGGGAACACTGGCTTATTTCACCTCATTAGATTTCAGATATGTGATAGTAACTAAGGTCTTGGTAGACGAGCCTCAATGTTTAAGGTTTACTTCTAAACTAGTTTTTATATTCACATATTGATGTATTTCTGCATGAAATGGATTATGGTGGAGGAAACAACATAATGCTTATGCAGAGGACTTGTATACCTGAAACTCTGAAGTCGCAGGTTCAGACTATAGTGTGACTATAAGCCAGAGTTGAGCCGTGCTCTGGTTAAAATATATATATATATACATTCTGGTAGATTGTCTAGAGTTTATGATACCCTAAAATATTATTTTTAAGGGTCAGTGAAAGAGCTCACTTGCATAGTACATTGCACAGTGCATTGCTTTGCCATATATGTGACCCAGGTTCAAGTCTGGCCCCCACCACACTGAAAAAAATTTCAATTCTATAGTTTCCTTCACTTTTTGTTTGTGTCTCTATCTAAAAACAATAAATAAATAAACACCTAAAATTTAAAAAAAAAACATTATTTCTGGCTACAAAGTATATGCCAAAAATAAAAAGTAGAATAGTATTTACATTACATATAACATTTATAGACATGTGCTAGCCACTCCTAAGACCTTTACCCTCTGTTACTGTAGATAATATTTATAATAAATCTAAAGTACGGTTATCAATATTATACCCATCCTACAGAGCCACAAGAAATATTAAGTAACTTTCTTGGTATTATAATACAAAACTCAGAGCTGGGGAGATCACCTTAGTGGTAGGACAATAGACTTTCATGTATGAAAATGAAGGTTCCAGGTTCAATTGTCTGCACTAGCATAAGCAGAAGCTGAGCAGTGGTCTTGCTGGCCTCTCTTTTATATCAAAATAAATAAATTACAAATAAATAATTTAGTAATTTAATAAAAGATCACTGCTAATAAAATATTTTAAAACTCATAATGTAGCTGAGATTTGAGCTCAATCTGTTCAGCTTCAGAGTCTAAGCTCTTTTTTGCTGCTGTCTGGACCTCACCATTCCAGGCCATTTTAGTCAAATAGAAAGAGAGAGAGAGATGGAGGGACAGGGAGAGCAGTGGGAAAGACAACACAGTACTGAAGCTTCCCCCTGGGGATTGGGGTCAGGTTCAAACCTTGGTGATATGCATGGCAAACTAGGCACTCTATTAGAAGGGCTCTCTTTCTAGACTAGAGTCTATGCACTTAATTGGGCTGCAGTACTTTTTCCCTACATGTTTAGCCAAGATTCCTGAGATGGTAGGGATGATAGCATACAAACAGAGACCAATATTCTGGTTCTCTGTGTATGACTTTATATGACTGAGTCGATGGGACTAGAAGTTTATTTTTATTTTTATTTATTTTTTATGTTTTTACTTTATTATTATTTCGTAGGACAGAGAGAAATTGAGAGGAGTAGGTAAATAGAGAGGGAGAGAAAGAGAGACTCCTGCAGGACTGTTAAACCGCCAGTAAAGCTACCCTTCCTTACAGTTGGGGAGTGAGGCCTTGAGTCCTGTTCCTTGCACATGGTAATGTGTTCATTCAACCTTCAGCCAACTGTGCCACCACTCACCACTGGGACTAAAATTTTAAACATAATACCTGATGTGGCATATCTTCAAAGATCACTTCAAACAAACCTTCTTTGGGAGAATCTTTAGTTTACACATGTAGTTGCCACCTTTGCCCCCTCTCTTCTCATCAAAACTGAAGTGGGTAAGAAAGCGCAAAAAAAAAATCAATGGTTATGTGGGGTTTATAGTCTGAAAGATTTGACAACCACTTCCTGGGAGCACCTCAAATTAGGTCCTTTCAATTCTAATTGGACTTAAGACAAAAATTTACCAATACCTCTCTGCCAATAAAGGACTCCATGGAAGCCACTGATAGTAGCATCCTCAACAGAGCACACACCACACATTACCATGTGCAAGGACCTGGGTTCAAGTTCCCAGTCTCCACTTGCTTGGAGGATGCTTCACAAGCTGTGAAACAGTACTTCAGGACTCTCTCCCTCTCTCTCTGTCTCCCTCTCTCTCTGCCTCTGCCTCTCCCTCTCCCTCTCCCACTCTGTCTCTCTAAGCCTCTCTCTCCATCTCTATCTCTATTTCCCCCTTCTATTTTCCCCTTCTATTTCAGTGTCTCCCTCTCCCTCTCCCTCTCCCTCTCTCTCTCTCTCTCTCTCTCTGTTTCTATCCAATAAATAAACATAAATAAAATACTCTAGACCTCTGGCCATATAAAAGTGTGAGTCGGTGGAGAATGCATACTTAGTATGCAGTAGTAACCAAGATATTCCTCATTACAGAGCTAATGGACATAGGCAATACATTCATTACATGCTTTTCACTGCACATTCTCATGAATATGTACAATTTTCTACGGAAGTCTTTCCAAATATGCACAGCCTGTTACTTCACCCTAGCTCTACCCGGCATCAAGCTCCCTTACCTCTCTCCAAAGCTTATTCTATAGGCTGTACTGGCAGACTTGCTTTCCAACATGTGAAACTGTTTGCTTGCCAAGAAAACCCTTCTTTTCTATCCAACTGTTCCTGTAATTTTAGATGATATACATATATGCTCATGAAGTCATAAAACTGTTTTAGGTCTGTCTGTTGTGACAATTCGATGACAGGCAACATTTGAAACAGAGATTATTTCTCTTTGCCTTTCTCCCTCTTCCCCCCTTTCCCTTTAAACATGCAATTTTGCTTTCTGCTTTAATGATTTTTTTTTCTAGCTGGGAAAATGTTCTTTTTACTGGGTTAATGCAGTAAAGGTACATTTTCACATTTCTCCAGAATCTGTTAGCACATTTCACCCAACACCAAATCATCTTCTTTGACTGTGTGGTATCAGATTCCTTGTACCTTTTTAAGTCTTTCTTCTCCCCACTTTAGTAATCTCAGACCTGCAAGTGTAGATCACAGGTTTATTTATGATGACACTTGCCTTTCTACTGACAAAGCAATTTTTTTTCTGAAGAAAAAAGCAATTTGAATATATTTCTTAAATCCTCAGAATCAAGTCTCTAGTGATTCATCTTAATCTTAGACTTCTCAAGTATTTGATCCATTAAATACCATTTATATCTAAGCAGTTTGATTTTTCTTTTTAAAGTAATTTTATTTTGTTATTAACAGTGGTTTATAAGATTGTAATATTACAGGGTATAATTCTACACTGCACACAACACCAAGTAAGTATTTTGACTGTGTTCAAAGTATGTACAACTTTAAAACTCTAGGAGAGAAAATTCAGCATATGGGCTGGAAAATCCAAAGTAACTCAATGACACATCTAGGATTTAATTCCCTAAAATCAAATAAATTGATTTTCTCTTTAAAAGCAAGGGTTTAAGTTTTTTTCAAGCTAGCCAATTCTTATCCCATTTTGTGAAAACACATGACAATACCTTAATATCCAAGCACAGATGATTGGATACAAATGTTAAGGAATATATACTCAATGGAATACTAATCTGCAATAAAAAAGATGAGACTGTGTTATCTTGAACACAGTGGACGGAACTGGAGATAATTATGTAAGTGAAATAAGTAAAACATAAAGGACAACAGGGGGCGCAACAGGTGGTGGCACACCTGGTTGAGTGCATGTATTACTATGCACAAGGACCCAGGTTTGAGCCCCAGGTCCCCACCTGCAGGGGGAAAGCTTTAAGAGTGGTGGAGTGGTGAAGCAGGGCTGCTGGTGTCTCTCTGTCTCTCTCCCACTCTATCATCCCCCTCCCTCTTGATTTCTGGCTGTCTCTATACAATAAATAAAGATAATAATAAAAACATTTTTAAAAACTATTTTAAAATAAATAAATAATAAAATAAAGGACAACTACCAGATGGCTTCATCCATATGTACACTATAAGTAACTAACGCCAGTGAACTTACGGGTACAAGAAATTAAAAAAATGTTAAACTGTTCCTCAGAATGGGTGAGAACTATGATGGTTAGCAGAGGGCAGTGAGTTATTTATACACATATTACTTATGCATGAGTGTGACATTAAACCCCTGAGATCTTATAGTCTGGTGAAACAGTGATAAAGCACTGGTAAAATTAGAAAATCAAAACAGAAAAATGGAGGTGTGGCTTAATAGAGCAGCACTGACCCCAGTAGTGGGGGGCTGAGAGGTAGTCCTTCCCTATATTTCTCTCATAGATGGCAACTGGTTTCAATATAATGGAATCTGCTACACTCAAAGTAGCTAAGAAGCTTATGCCATGACAAGAGCAAAAAGTCCTTTTAACACCTGCCCAACACTGTGCCTTTTCATCTTTTTCCATTTACTGAGTAGTAGAAATTTAACTGCAGACTTTCTCTTTACACTTTATCATTATATTTTACACATTGAGGGATGCTTAAAAATTTCACTAGAGTCAAAGTTCAGGGTCATAAAAAGTCATATTCAGGCCTACCTTCATTTCCCAGAGGTAATGAATTTATGTCTGTCTGGGAAAATGGACATGATATGGGTTATTTTCTTGTAAGAAGAAAGAAGGCTCCAGTTTAGTTTTAAAGAGTTATATTATGTTTAGCAGGGATGGTCTTAAGACTGCATATAAAGGCAAAAAGGTATTTATGTATATATTTCAAGGTACAGCATGGGTTTTCTTTGAAGAAATGCCTTACTTGCTTTGCATGTGTTTTTTATGCAGCTTAAGTTATACTGAACAGAGTTAATAAACAATAATATATTTTTCTAGGGTGACTTGATAGTAAGCTTATGTAAAATCAATGAAGAGTATGACAAAAAGTATATTAGTGTATGATGTCTTCGAAAGAGTACCTAGAAACATGTTGGGGGTATGGATTAACTGGTCAATGCCCATATTCAGGAGAGAAGCAGTTACAGAAGCCAGACCTCTGACCTTCTGTGCCCCTTAGAGATCTTTGGTCCATACTCCCAGAGGGATAAAGAATAGGGAACCTTCTAATGGATGGGATGAGCTAAGACACTCTGGTGGTGGGAACTGAATGAATTGTACCCCTCTTATCCCAAAATCTTGTGACCATTATTAAATCACCCTTATACTTTTTAACTCTAGAATCTCCCTATACACTTTGGCTTACGGTCCCTGCCTTACTTCATTTTGGTAATTATTAATTATCTTGAGCTTTTTTGTCTTCTTTTTCAATTTTTTTTTCTTCTAGAACTTTGCTGCTCTCAGCTTTTTTCAGATAGAGAGACAAAGTCAGAAAAAGAGAAAGATTATAACACTGAAACTTCCCCCAGTGTCATGAGTGCCTGAGACTCAAATTTAGGTCTTATTCTCCCATTTACAGGAATAATCCAAGATAATCTCCCCATTTCAAGGTCTT
This sequence comes from Erinaceus europaeus, assembly GCF_950295315.1. Classification (NCBI taxonomy): domain Eukaryota; kingdom Metazoa; phylum Chordata; class Mammalia; order Eulipotyphla; family Erinaceidae; genus Erinaceus; species Erinaceus europaeus. Next base: position 34,888,504 of record NC_080171.1, on the reverse strand, counting down.
TAATTTAACCCCTTAAATAAAGTCCCTTTTGTCATTAAAGTGTGAAAGTTTATGTCCTCTTAATTAAAACTTCTAACTATATATTGTATTTTCATTTTTTAAAGTATTTTATTTAGGATAGAGGCAGAGATATTGATAGGGAGGGGTTAGGGTGAAGCTATCCCCTTTGCAGGTGGACACAGGAGACTCGAACCTGGGTCTTTTTATATTTTTACATTTGTGCTAAACCAAGTGCATCACCACTCATCCCCTATGTACATAATTTCGTACAAGTCAATCTTACGAGTAGGAGAAACCAATCTTTCCTCTTACGTATTTCAGACAAGATTTGTAACCGGAGTAAAATTTTAATCTAGCATTCTGCCTATGTATTGTGCTAAGTCTTCAGCAATATCAATGTGTCAAGCTAACACTAACATGTACTTCACTATATAATTAAGTTACCTTTCAAAAAACGTTACCTTTGGTAGAATGAACAGATCTAACTTCAAATCTTGGTACTTGCACTTATCAGGCAGGTATCCTGCTTGAGACATATATCCTTTCTAAATATCAGTTTTCTCTTCCAGAATGTGAGGAGATTATAGTAATTAAAAGTGAAGGGGCTTCTAGATGTAAAATTGAAGGACTTGATTTTCTATCTTTTTAATATTTTTCATTATCTTTATTTATTTATTGGCTAGAAACTGTCAGAAATTGAGAGGGGGATAGAGAAGGAGAGAGACAGAGAGACACCTGCAATAGCACTTTACTACTCACAAAGCTTTCCCCTTACAGGTGGGGACCAGGGCTTGAACCTGGGTCCTTGTGCATTGTAGCATGTGCACTCAACTAGGTGCACTGCCACCCAGACCCTGATTTTCTATCTTTTTAGGTTAACTATTTTACCAGCTTAACAGATGGTAAGTTATATAATCAACCTTCTCCAGTTTCATTGACTTTATTAATTTCTTAAATAAAATCATTTCTTCACTTAGACTCAAATGTAAAAATGTATCAATACATCCTTTGACTTTAGGAAGCAAATGCCAGATCCTAGATATTCAATCTCCATAAAAACACACACACACACACACGTATATATATGCACAATAGAACACTGAAATGTGAGTATCTATCCTTGTGACAGTAGCATTCCTCTATGTCAACATTTCCCCAATAAATTAATGTTGGATTTTGGGGAAAAAAATACAGACACACTGTTTTTTAAAATTTTATTATTATTTATTTTCCCTTTTTTGTTGCCTTTGTTTTTTTATTGTTGTTGTAGTTATTATTGTTGTTGGATTGGACAGAGAGAAATGGAGAGAGAAGGGGAAGACAGAGAGGGGGAGAGAAAGACAGATACCTGCAGACCTGCTTCACTGCCTGGGAAGCGACTCCCCTGTAGGTGGGGAACCCTGGGCTCCAACTGGGACCCTTACACCAGTACTTGCACTTTGTGCCATGTGCACCTAACCCGTTAGCTACCACCAGACTCCTGACACGCTATTTTATATAGTGGTTATAATATCAGTGATTGATACCTTTTTGTCAGACATGACTGAAGATAGGTGGAAAAGAAACTCTTCTATTTTATTTCAGTTTATTAAAGTATATCACAAGCCCTATGTTTCAATCACCACTGTGTTGCCAAAAAAGCCCTGAGAATCTGGATCAAAAAGATAATACATGAATTTTGAATAAATAAAATGTCATTGGATTTGACAGAGAAAAAGCAAAGAATGAAATAAGCAAAGGACAAAAAGAAATGCCAGATCATCTGACTCGTGTGGGGATCTAAGATGTGAACAAGGGATAAGACAGGCTGGAACATAAACAAACAGGGATGCATTGGATCGACTTTCTCGTGGTGCATCCCGTGAGTACCCATTTATTGGGGAAACTGACGATACTTCCTAGCCGACTGAATCCACATGGATCCCAGTCACTTTCAAAGCCAGCAATAAGCAGACATCAGGCTCAACCTGACGCTGTTGACTGGCTACGGAAGAAGGACAAACGCTAGAAGAAGAATAAACAAACTTTTGGTCTATTTCAGCAGGTCTGAGGACCATATGGGAAAGTGGAGAGACTGTGGTTTAGGTTTTTAAAAATATTTTATACATGTATGTGTGTATTGGATAGAGATAAGAGATATCGGGAGGAAAGGAGGAGAGAAAAAAAGAAACAACTGCAGCATTACCTCATCATTTGTAAAGCTTCTCCCTGCAGGTGGTGGTGGTGAACTGGGGTTTAATCCTGGATCCTTGTGCATTGTCAAATATGCACTTAATCAGGTGCACCACTGCTCAACCCCTGTGGAAATTGTTAAATGGGACTAGGAGACACACTTCCCTAAGGAAAAGGGTGGGTTGCAGGACGTTGGTGGCAGGTAAGGTGTGCTGGCATTTATTTTGGGAAGATGAAAAATTGAGACAATTGTCCTATAAAACAATTATCTCCCCAATGAGAATTTTTAAAAATCCAAAAACTTTTGCTGTAGAATTATCTTTTATGAGAAGGCAACACATAAACTTAAAGCAATCTAATTTGTGAAAATTACTTTTCTCTATATCCTTCCCTTGCATCAGAGGAAACTGAACCATCAGTAAACAGAAAACTGCCACAAAGATACATGGCTAGTTGAATTTAATCACTTGTGTCTTTTACCTGGATTCACTATTCATTCTCAATTCCTGCCTTTCTCAGAAATGAAACAGCAAAGTGTTTAAACAGTAAAAAGTCTAGTGGTTCAAGTCCCTTGTGTTCTTTTCTCCTATTTGCCTCTCTTTATCTGTCTTCTCTCTTTCTTATCTATGCAGTCTCACTCTCCTTATCAGAGGATTGGGGCACTGTTACTTGACAAGCAATTTACATCCACTGAAAGCCCTCCCTCTCCCTCTTACAGATAAGAACTACCAATCAGGATAAAGCATTAGTTCTCAGCTTGTAATATTAAAGTTTACATCTGATTACAAACTTCAAATACGTTATTGAATTTGCATATTTGCTGGCACAGATAATATATTTTGGTGTGGAATCTCTGGGCATCATAGTTTCTGTATCTCTTTTTGAAACCTTTTCTTTTTTCTTTTTCTCTTTTGCTTTTCTCTCTAACAGCAATGTGCCTAAAAGAAACATGCTTTTTCTACTAGTAGAATAATGAGAAATAAAAGTCTATTTATCAAAATAGTTTCTTTGTAGTAGATAATTTTACCCCATTTCATGATAGTAGTTTATCATAATTAGTACAAAAGCAAATATTAATTCTTGAAGACAATCATTTATAGCACAAGTACCTTGAAGGCATATGTAATCTAACTATAGACATGAATAAATCATTTTGAGTTGCATATGAATATCATATTCTGTATATTGTTTTTAACTTTGAGTATACAGTTACAATTGTCATTTTAAGAAAGAGCTACCTGCTCTATCCATAAAGAGATATGAATATATGTAATCACCACCAATGCATCACTGCTCAGGGTTTAGTTTTTCCAATAGGAAAAAGAGAGACAGAAAAGAAAACAGGGAAAGAGACCACACACCAAAGCTTCCTCCATTGTGGGACAGGGCAGGCTCAAGCCTGGCTTATATGCATAATAAAACAGGCACACTACCCAAGTGAGTTAGCTTACTAGCCATATAAGCATACATTTTAAAGTCAAATTGATAAGCCTAGAAGAAAATCATCTGCCTCAACTGGAGCTTGGAGGGGACCTTCATTGGCTCATGATCTGTATAATCACACAGTCTGCACATAGATAACTATCAAGGACTTGGTTCAATATCCAGTCTTGAAATTCTTAATATTTTTGGAATAGAGGGTTCTGGATTTTTTTAAAAAAAATATCATCTTTATTTATTGGATAAAGACAGCCAGAAATCGAGAGGGTGGGGAGATAGAGAGGGAGAGAGAAAAAGACACTTGCAGACCCACCTCACGGTTAGTGAAGCTTCCCCCTGCAGGTAGGGACTGGGGCTCAAACCTCGGTCCTTGAGCATTGTAATGTGTGCTCAAACAGGTTCAAGCCACTAGTCCTTACCTGCATGGGGGAAACTTTATGAATGATAAAGCATAGCTGCAGGTGTCTTTCTCTCTCTCTCTCTCTCTCCTCCCAATTTCTCTGTCATATATAAAGAAAGAAGGATTCTTAGAGCAGACACTGAAGGCCAGTGATAACCCTGGTGACAAAAACAGACAAACACACACACACACACACACACACACAAAAGGTTTATTACTACTATTCAATATGCAGATATTTGGGCTATGCCAACTTAATGAAAAACATGCAATTAATAAACCTGGACATTAAAGCAAATTAATATAATTTTTATCAAGGAACTTTTTCTCCTCTGCCTTTATTTATTCTGCATAATAAAAAATAGTGTTTTGTGGGGCCAGGTGGTGGTGCACCTGGTAAAGCACACACACTATAGTGTGCAAGAACCTGGGTTCAAGCCCCTGGTTGCTGCCTGTAGGGGGAAAGAGTAGGGCTGCAGGTGTCTGTCTCTCTCTCTCTCTCTATCTCCCCCATACCTTCTCAATTTCTCTCTGTCTCTATTCAATAATAAATAAATAATTTTTTAAAAGGTTTTAATTCTCCCTACCCCCAAAACAGTCATGGGTCATTGTATGCCATAAGAATCAGAAAGTCTACAGAAAGGAAAGGCTAAGGCTAAGTAAGAATGGTAGTATGATATGAGAAGCTTTGACCTTGACTTAAAATAAGGGCTTGTTTTTAAAAGTTGACACCTTCAGGAGTGTCATTTAGTCTTACAAAAGCATTCAACCTGCCAGTACCTGTCAACTATAAAAACTTGTTCTCTAATGAAAAGCCTTAAATGAATGGCCCCATATTGGGTCTACTACAACAGGTGGGTAAATCAAGAATCTGTATTTTGTAGAAAAGAATAGAGTGAAAGGCAATCTGAGGGAGAATGACTTTGTTCAGATAAACAGATACCTTAATAGCTATACTAGAGATCTCTTCTGTCTATAGTTTACAGAGAAAAGCAGCAATTGCTCTGAAAAGGAAGGGAAAAAAACAAACATAAGTGTAAAGCAAAGTAAAAGTGTCTGATATCATACAACTAACTATTCTGATGGCTTCTTTTTTACTTTTATGCTAATATTTCTGTAAACTAGCAAGGAAAATCAGGAAAAAAATATGGCTAAAGGGGAAAAAAAATCTTGGTAGTTTTATTTCCTGATTTGACAGTTTTCTGAGGTAGAGCTAATCCCTTGTGTCCATTTATATTTATTTATTTATTTATTTATTTATTTATTTTTGCCTCCAGGATTATTGCTGGGGCTCAGAGCTGCTACTAGAGTTCACTGCTCTTGGAAGCCATTTTTTTTTTCCATTTTCTTGGATAGGACAGAGAGAAATTGAAAGGGGAGAGGTAGATAGAGAAGAAGAGAGAATTATAGACACCTGCAGTCTTATTTCACCCCTTGCAAAGCTTCCCCTTCATAAGTGAAGAGCGGGGACTCTAACCCAGATCTTTGCATAGGTCCTTGCACTTCTTACTATGTGCTTAACCAGGTGCACCACTGCATGGGTCCCTCCATTTATTTTTAATTCTAGGGAAATGTAATGTATAACATGAATTCACTTTTTAGACTGAGAAATGATAATCAAAAGTCAGGGGGGGCTGGCTAGAAACTAGCTAGCTCACTTGATAAGGGATGTGCCTTGCCATCTGCGTCACCTAGGGTCAAACTCTGATACCACATGAGAAACCACAGCACCAAGTGAAGCTTTCATAATGTGGTGCCTCTCTCTACTTCTGACACTATTTGATGTACTATTATTATTATTATTATTTTTACTAGAGACAGAAAGGCAGAGAAAGTGAAAGAGATTATAGTGCTGAAGCTTCCTTCAATGAGGTGGGAAACAAGCTCAAACCTGGAGTTTTTGCACATAGCAAAGTAGCACATTATCCAAGTGAGCTCTATCTCCAGCTTATCTACCTGCAATTTAAAGAATGAAAAGTTTGAACCAGGTGGAAGTGCATCTGGTTAAGTGTACATATTACCATGCACAAGGATCTGGGGTTTAAGCCTTCAATGCCCACTTGCAGAAGGAAAGCTTCACAAGTGGCGAAGTTGGGCTGCAAGGGTCTCTCTGTCTCCCTCTCTACCTCCCCCTCAATTTCTTTCTCTCTGTCCTATCAAAAGAAATAAAATTTAAGAGAAATAATAATAAAAAAGAATGAAGAGTTTGGTCTGGGAACTGTGGGGCCCTGGTATCACATGAAAAAAATGTAAGTAATTTTTACAACACATAAATATATAAGGAAAGTTAAAATGTCACTCAGAATTGGGCAAAATATAGGAATATCTTTGACACTTTGATTTCCTTGAGTTGATATCTGTTGCTTGAAATGGAAAAGCTCCTGAAGTTTATCATTTAATTCCTTCTTTTACTCTGAAATGTCAACAGATTCTTCTCCTTATAGGATATAGAAGCAGAATTAGAGTGAGGCTAAGTGAACACCTAAACTAATATAGCAATTTCATTTAGAAAGTTTCAGAAGTGCAATCAGGCTGTTATTGGTTTTTCTTAGCTGTCACTAGTTTCATATATATTCTTGCTTATCTCTTTTCTTCTGTCATTCTGATCTGAGTACTGTATCTCTAATAAGAGGAAAATATACAGTGCAGTGGTTAAGATCATGAGTTCTGTGGCGGGTTATCTAGGTTTTCATTCTGGGTCAGTTTCTTACCTATAAGAAGATCTTGAGTAATTATTTAATCTCTCTGAGCCTCAACTTCCTCCTTCCCTGCTCAAAGTGCCCCCAGGACTTCACATTAGCAAAATTCCACCCCAATGACAGACTCCCTTTATTTTAAAGAGGGAGACAGAGACAGAGAAGAGAACCACAACACTGCTGCACTGCTCCTGAAACTTCTTCACACGAGGGTTCTCCCATGTAGTTTTGGGGGTGGGGATAAACCTGGGTCCTCACACACAGTAAAGTGTGCACACTTAGTAGTGAGCTAGCTCTCACCATCTCAATTTCCTTATTTATTAAATGATAATTGTACCCCATTAGCATTAAAGACCTGTGTTAATATTTGTAAAGTTCTTTAAAAAAAAATCTTAGCACCTGGAATAAAAAGTTGTTTTTTCTTTAATTTTATAAAGCATGTTGCTATGAACATAAGTGTACACAGATCTCTTCAGATGGATGTGTTTTATTCCTTAGGATATATCCCCGGTAGACAAATTTCTGGATCATAGGTAGGTCCATTTCTAGCATTCTGATAAGTTTCAACACCACTGTCCACAGGGGTTGGAATAATTTGCATTTCCACCAGCAGAGTAGAAGGGTTCCTGGTTCATGTGGATGGAAAATGACTTAAATTGGGGGTGAAAGTGTTTTGCAGACAGCTATCACAGGAGATGAGAAATTGTATCCATGCATCAACAACTGCACTGTAAGCCCCTCCACTAAATCATCAAAGAAAAAAAAAGTAAATTTTTGCTAAATAAATCAAAACAAAATCATAAAAAAACAATGATTTTAAAATGCACCATGCAAAAACAAATCACAATATACAGATAATGCATATACATTTAAAATATTATACTCTAATAGGTGGATAATATAATACAAATGAATAATCTAATAGATGAATTATGGCATCATATATTTTATAAAAAACAGGTTTTCATGATGAAAACATGATGATAGAGGTTCTGATTACAAGATACTAAAACAAACTGCAGTGAATTAGACAGAGAAGCAAATTAAGCAAGCAAGGAGGAGCTTGAAGTTGGCACATCCAGTGGAGCACATGTTATTACTATCTCCAAGAACCCAGGTTCAAGTCCCTGATCCTCACCAGCAGAGGGAAGCTTTATAGATAGTGAAGCAGTGCTGTAGTATTCTAGGATGGTCTCTTTCTCTCTCTCCCTCTTTTTCTCTCACTCTTTCTGTCTTTTTTTGTTTTCTCTCTTCCCTACCCTCTTGATTCTTGATTTCTGTTTCTATCCAATAAGTAAAATTTTAAAAATGAAGACTATTTGACTTTAACAGATCTATGAAGAAAAATGCACTTTTCAAAATCCATAACAGAAGCTTTAAAAAGTAAGTTATTTAATTAACAAAAACTTTTATAGTTTATGGTAATCAAGGATTTCAAATACAATTGAAATAAAATATATTAATAAATAATAAACATAATTTGTAGAAATAATTAACTAATATATACAATGTGAAAAGTAGCTTTAAACTAAGACATGTTTACCAACAAATGATTAACAGCAACAATAACAAAGCTGGAGGACTTCCACAGAAGTGGCTATAGAGTAACAGCAGTCACTTCTCTCTCCTTGGTTAACTAGGGGAAAAAAAATCACCTGAAAACTCGACAAAATCTGACCAGGATTCCTTTGGCACTCATGAAGTCACAGGTGACTTGGGGCTTGTGAACACAAAAGGGGAGAGGGACTAAAAGGCTATACTTAGGGATGGCTGAGGACAGACTGGGAGTTTGCCAGTTGATATTTACCACTTCTGGGTTGTCCCAGCTAGAGAAACAACTGTGAAAAAGAAGAAATTAAGGAAGGAAGAAAGGAAGGAAGAAGGAAGGGAGGGAGCAAGGAAGGGAGGGAGGGAGGGAAAGAGACATAAACCATAGGTGAGTACAGACAAGTGTGGTTTGTGGACAGAAAGGCAAAAGAGCAATTCTCAGGACTAAAAAGCAGTGCTCAGCAAGGCTGGCACCAAATTGGGATACTGGCAGCTGAGGTGCATTACTTCCAGGCCCAAGTTTAAGAAACAAAAAAAACTGTTAAAAAGAAAAGAAAACTAAAAACTCACTAATTAATAGCTTTGACTTCTTTAGTCACCCCACCCACAGAGGCTACAACAAAAGTAGGATAAGGTAACTCTATATTGACAATGAGGTATTTCAAGACAATGATGCAAATAAAAGGGCAAGAATACCTATTATAATATGTAAATAGGATTTTCAGGCTAAGAATATGAAAAGACACAGATAGGAACACTACATATTGGTCAAAGGATCAATCCAACAGGAAGACATAACTATCAAGAATATGTATGCTCCTAATATGCATGCACCCAAATATGTAAAAAAAAAAGTACTTACCAACTTTATAGGAGACATTAATAGCAGCATAATATTAGTTGGAAACCTTAACACACCACTTACAGCAAGAGGCAGATCATCAGGATAAAAATTCAACAGTAAAATAACTCAGTAAAAAAATGAACCAGTTTTCTAAATAAGAGATACACATGACCTACAGACATATGAAGAAATGATCCACTTCACTTATCATTAGATAAATGCAAATTAAAACTACACTGAGATACCATCTCTCACCTGAGAGAATGGCTTACATTAACAAACCAGGAAATGACAGGTATTGGCGAGATTATGGAGAAAAGGGAACTGCTACAGTGCTGGTAGGAATGCAAAGTGGTACAGTCCTTTGGAAGACTGTATGGAGAGTCCTTAAATAAAAATGAAATTACCTTATGACCCAACAATACCACTCTTAAGCATTTATCTAGTGGGCACTCAAACACTAATTAGAAGAGACACATGAACCCCTATGTTCATGTCTGCATTATTCGCAATAGCCAAAGAATGGAAGCACCTCACTAAACATACACATACACATACACATATACATATATTCATTCCATAGAATAGTACTCTACAACCAAGAAGATGTAACTGTATCTTTTGGGACAAACATATACAGAACTGTAGGTGATAATGCATAGAGAAGTAAGTAAAGAGATGAAAGACAACAACCAGATAATTTTATTCATACATGGAATCTAGAGATTTGATTTCCATGAAGTTGCCAAAAAAAAAATATCACAACACAAGCAAACTGTAAGACTTATGAGAATTGTGGTGATTATCTTTGGGAGGTGGGAGGGTGAGGATACCACAGAACTTTGATGTTAGATGTGATGTAGAACTATACTTTCTAATCTTACAATTTTAATATATTAATAACAAGGACAAAATTTATCAGGAGTCATGACCATGTGTCGGGTTAGCGTTGTGAGAGAGAGAGAGATGACCCAGGCACCCAGAAACAGAAGTGACTTGACAATACCATACATGGTAAGCAAAGGGGCGGAGAAAGGCAAAAGGGGCCTGGAATGGTATGGACCTCCCCAGCAACTGTTGCTTGGGATTCAACTGGTAGAATTAGCAATACCCTGTGGGAAATTAGGAAGGAGACCTTTAGTCATCTGTAAGACAAAGCAGAAGATTGATATTTAGATAATAAAAGGAATTCAGGGTGGAGCAGGCTTAATGTTTTAAGGAATGCCAGCTCCTGGAGGCGGGAAGATTCAGGATGTTTTGTGAGGCAGGGAAGTCCTTTTTAAAAATATTTTATTTATTATTGCATGGACACAGAGAGAAACTGAGAGGGGAGGGAGAGATAGAGTGGGAAAGAAACAATGAGACACCTGCAGCCCTGCTTTACCACTTGTGAAGCTTTCCCCCTACAGGTGGGGACCAGGGGCTTGAACCTGAGTCCTTGAGCACTGTAATGTGTGTGCTTAACCAAGTGTGCCACTGCCTGGCCCTGAGGCAGGGAAGTCTTATATGGCAGACAACCTTTTGAGGTTCCTGTGTCCCAACTTTTGCTCAACCCCTCTGTAGAGACAGAGACTAACAGGACGGACTCACCTCTCAGGTCAAGCCCTGCCAGGCTCCACCACACCCCCATAACCTCCCTACAGCCATGGAGTAACATCTAACACAAAGTCACTCACCGAAATAACAAGAAATGACAACTAATTACCTTAAAGAATCATGTCAAACTATAGCTGACATCCAAAGAAACACTTTACCCTTAAGTGGGTAGCAACAAGCATGTAGCTAGGGGTGACAAGATGCATAGGATAAAAGACCAGCACTAAAGAAGCACAACTGGTGACAGTAGGCACTATACTGGCTGGTATGCAGCAGAAAACAGTGTTTGCTACAAGAAAAGAGAATACCTCTACTTTTACCCATGACTGCATAGGAGTTAGGGCACTGATCTGCTAACAAAGATTCACCATAGTGGTAGAAAAATATTTGGTGAAGAAGCTAAGTGACCTGTTCCTGCACTAAGGTAGACTCACCAAGAAGGTAAATAGATCCTGGTGCCTGGTGATATGACAAGGATTCATGCTTCTTCAATATACAGAAGAAAGCAGCCACTACAAAGGTTGAATGTAAGCATGATAAGAATCCCTTTGAGGGTGGGGGAGATAGCATAATGGTTATGCAAAGAGACTTTTTTGCCTGAGGCTCAAGGTTCAGTTCCCCATACCACCATAAGCCAAAGCTGAGCAGTGCTCTGGTAAAATTTTTTTAATAATTAACAAAATTAAGTTAATAAAAGGAAAAAAAGTTCCTTTGGAAGAGGACAAGATGTGGGGAAAGAGACAATTTTCAAGGGAATCATAGAAAATTATCATGGGGTAATCTTCAGAATATAGGCATCTAGGAAGCAGAGTGAGCACATATGTTCTTGATTCCAAAATGACCAACACCAAGACACAGCACCATAAATCTATCAAAATTCAACAACATAGAAAAAACACTGCAAGGTGGAAGAGTCAGCACAATGGTTATGTAAACACTCTCATGACTGAGGCTCTAAAGTCCAGGTTCAATCCCTAGTACCACCATATACCAGACCCAAGCAGTGTTTTGAAAATAAAAAGAAGAAAAGAAAAGAAGAAACACTGCAGGGGCTTCTAGAGATAGGAAAGACTTGTCATACACATGTAGAGTTATCAGAGTTTTATTGGACTTCTCATCACAAACTCTAGGCAAGGAGAGAGCTTAATGGTATATTCAAAGTACTAAAAGATAAGAATTGCCAGTGACAGATACCCTGCAAAATTATCCTTTAAATATGAGGGAGAAATAGAGGTCTTGTCAACCATACGAAATATGAAGGAATTTGTCACCACCAGCTCTGGCTTATGAGAATCACCAGAAGATGTCCTACATAAAAATAAGAAGCATGGTGATCAGCAGTAAGATAGAACTAGGCACACAACAGCAACTGAAAAGAATAATTAAACAGGAAAGGAGAAGGAAATAATGAGAAGATAGTACCATCAATGTCAGTAAATCAATATCAACTTAAAAAACATAATAAATTAGATATAATACTTATGGCAGCCACAATACAAAATATGGAAAAGATACATAGACAAACTGGAAATGAAATCAATGAGGTAATCATTCTAGAAACCTATTCACTCAAAGTGACTAATGCAAATGGGAAAAGAATCAACAATAATTTAAAACAACATCAAAGCAAAAATCTGAACAAATATAAAAATCAATATTCATAAATACATGCATACACAAATGATATGTAAGAGAAAGGGAACTAAAGCAATGCCATTTATAATTGAATACAATATGTTAAACTACCTGGGAATAAATCTAATAATCTAATAAAAAAGATGAAGGACCTTTACAATAAAAACTATAGGACACTGCTAAAAAAAATAGAACAGAACACACACACACAAAAATGGAAGAATATTCCCAGTCCATGGACTGGAAGAATAAACATCATTAAAATGGCTGTAATGCCAAAAGCAATTTATAGAGTAAGGCAAAGTCCCAATAACTTATTTTAAAGAAGTTGAACAGCTTATCAAAAAAATCCATGTGAAACCATAACACACACACACACAGCCAAAGCAATATGAGGAAAAGGGGTAAAAATGGAGGAATAACTATTTATGACTTCAGTGTATGCTACAAAGTAGTAATAATCAAAACAGTGTGGTACTGGAATAAAAATAGACATTGGACCAGTGGAACAAAACTGAGAGCCCAGAAAAATATCCGCACATGTACAATTGACTAATAGATAATGAAAGGGTCCAAACTGCCCAGTTTTCCAGATGTCTTCAACAAATGGTGTTAATACAACTGGATGGCCATGTTACAATGCACAAGGACCAGGGTTTAAGCCCCTGGCTTCCGACCTACAGGATGGTTGATTCACAAGCAGTGACGCAGATTGCAGGTGTCTCTCTTTACCTCTCTCTCAGTTTCTGGCTGTCTCTATCAAATAAAATAAGTAAAGATAAGAAAGTTTAAAAAAAAGAAAGAAAGAAAAGGGCAACTTTACCACTTAACAAAATTCATCAAAATCATCTCAAAATAGAACAAAGATCTGGATATTAGATATACAATTATAAAATAAATAGGACATATTGGTGGAACACTTAAGGATCTTAACATCAAAGTTATATTTGGAAACTCAACCCATGGACAAGGAAAACTAAAACAAGATTAAATAAATGGTGCTACATCAAATTAAAAAATACACTGAAGGGAGTCGGGTGGTAGCACAGCGGGTTAAGCGCAGGTGGCGCTAAGCACAAGGACCAGTGTAAGGATCCTGGTTCGAGCCCCCAGCTCCCCACCTGCAGGGGAATCGCTTCACAAGCAGTGAAACAGGACTGCAGGTGTCTATCTTTCTCTCCCCTTCTTAGTCTTCTATCTTTCTCTCCCCTTCTTAGTCTCCCTCCTCTCTCCATTTCTCTCTGTCCTATCCAACAACAATGAGATCAACAACAACTACAACAATAAAACAAGGGCAACAAAAGGGAATAAGCAAATAAATAAATAAATATTAAAATATATATATATTTATATATATATTTATTTTTTAAAAAATGCACTGAAAAGAAAACTCCACAAGAATAAGCAGGCAACCCAACAACTTAGTTTTTGCAAATCAGCCATCTGACAAACAGCTGATATGATTATGTATAAAGAAATTATCCAGTGCAACGGAAAGTGAGAGAGCAACCCTATAAAATAGTGGGCAGAGGATGTGTATAGACAGTTCTCAAAATGACCCACTCTCATCAAGAAATGCTCTACTGCACTCATCATTAGAAAAATGAAAATTGGAGGGGAGTCAGGCAGTAGTTCAGCAGGTTAAGCACACATGGCACAAAGTGCAAGGATCAGCATAAGGATTCCAGTTCCAACTCCTGGCTCCCTGCCTGCAGGTGGGGGTCGCTTCACAAGGGGTGAAGCACGTCTGCAGGTCTTTCTATCCCCCCCCTTCTCTGACTTCCTATCCTCTTTCGATTTCTCTCTGTTCTATCCAATAACAATATCAATGGCAACAATAACAATAATGGCAACAACAAGGGCAACAACAGGGGCAACAAAATGGGGAAAAAATGGCCTTCAGGAGCAATGGATTGGTAGTACAGGCACCAAGCTCCAGCAATAACCCTGGAGGCAATAAAAAAATGAAAATTAAAACTATATTGAGAATGGCCTTCCTCAACAAAAGAAACATGTTGAAGAGGATATGGAAAAAGGAATTCTATTGCATTGCTGTTGAGAATGCAAACTAGTGCAGTCATGTTGGAGAATAGTAAGGAGAATCCTTAAATAAATACAAATAAAAATATTTCTATGGCCCATCAATACCACTTCTAGATATTTATCCAGAAGATATGAAAACACTGATTCTAAGGGACATATATGCTCCCTTGTTCACAACAGCATAATTCACAGTATCCAAAATATGGAAACAACTCAAGTGTCCATCTGTAGAAGACAGGATAGAGAAGTTATGGGACACAGAATCAATGAAGTACTGTTTTGCAATATTAAAAGGCAATATTGTGTCCTTTGGGCAAAATGATAGTGATTATACTCAGTGAAGTAAGCAAGGAAATGAAGGACAAATAACAGATCATTTCACTCATATGTGTAATATATAGAACTGAAACACATGGACTTGAAAAGAAATAGTCAACCCTTATCTAAGACCTTGGGAGAACTGGTAGTTCTTGTTGGGGATAGGGAGCACAGGAATTTGTTAGTGGAAGTGGTGTGGAACCACACCCCTATTATTTTACAATCTTGTAAATCACTAATAATAAAGATTAATAAATAAAGAAATCTCATGGAAAATAAGAATAAGCTATGAAAGATTTATTCATTGGATTATTAACTTACAATATAAAATAATAACATTGTATCCTTTGCAGCAAAATGGTTGGTGATTATATTTAGTGAAATAAGTAAAGAGGTGAAAGACAACTGCCATATGTTTGTCATATGTGGAATATAGAGAATTAAAACACATGAACTTGCAAAATATAAAAGAACCAAACAAAACAAAAAAAAGAAAAGAGAAGAAAAGTAAACATATTTCATGGGAACTCTGATGGTTTAAAGGGAAGAACTCTGGTGGAAGGTACAGTGTGAAACTAGACCCCTGAAATCAACTTTATTTTATTTTGAATAATTAAAATGAGTTTAAAATTTTCATTTTGTGATCTTTATTTGATACAAATAGGAACTAAGTGCTCAGAAAATTCTATTTTAAAATAAGGCCATTTTATATTATGATATAAATATATGACAGTGGGTTGTGTTATTTTAAAGTTCCTACTTTAGAATTTTTTAATAAGTGAGATTCATAATCATTAAGCTAAGTTTTCTATCTATATAAATAAAATACAAGCAAAAAACAAATACAGGTAGCTTGATTTGCATGGATTTAGAAAGACATAAAGGGAAAGTAATATACATTCAAGTACTATTTTTATAGCTTTTAAAAATGCAATTATTTTTCATTTAAGTCAACAGTTTCCTTTGAGAATATAATTTTGCCATATGCATTTTTCCAATGAAGACCAGAATAAGCATTTACTAATGAAATACATATAGGTAATAAACCTCTGAAAAGAGGCATTTAAGTTCAGTAAAAAATAAATGTACATTAAAGCAACAATGATATAGCATTG